>NW_025052771.1:0-10368 GCF_019279795.1 Protopterus annectens | reverse complement strand
TTACCCAAAATGCAAAACGGGGGCACTACCCCGGGGACTACAACATAACCCCCACTCAGTATGGACAAATTACATCTGTTCTGTGACTGGGACCTGTATAAGGCTCCTGTGAGCACCCCGCACTACCAGACTGCAACCCATAACACACATTTCAGCCACTGAACATGGACTGACACAGACATGGAGGGGGTGTATCCATATTCATCAGGGATACCTACACCTCCAAGTTAGTGGGGTAGCATGATACCTCTGTGATCATCCATGTGCAGCTAACATCAGCCACAACTGCAAAGAAAACTGTGAGCTGCTACAGATAACCCTCCATGACCCAGGAGCACCACTACAACTATCTGGAGACAGTGGTAAACATGACAGTCCTACCAGACACCCTGTTATTGGTCAATGTCGGCTACCCTACACTTAACTGGATAACTTACTTGAGTATTCACTTCCAGGTCCAGCACTTCCTGGGATTTATCACTTCATATGGCCTGTATCAGTTGGCATATGGACTAACGAGAGGTGAAAACATACTAGAAGTGGTAATCACTGATACAGCAGAGGTAAACCAGCCACTGTTTAGATCTGACCATGAGCTATTCACTGATGATTTCCACTCCCAACCATGTCCCCCACCCAAGAAACACACAGTGAATACTTTTCCTACAGCTAAATTCACAGTACTAATGACAGAGGTGGGAGGGTTCCCAGCCCCCATGCTCAGGGATGACACTACTCAAAATACAGACAGAATTACGAATGCACTCTATAAGCACCTACAAAGATGTATGGGTCATGCCATCAATGGTAAACCAGGACTCATTACTCCTACACAAGGACACCAGTCTGCTGAACCCCTGCAATATACAGGCTATACAACTGAAGTAGGACAGTAGTCCAGAACAACAGCAAATCCCAAGACATGCAGGCATCCGTGACCAGTATTAGCAAGATACTTATGTTACTCCTGTAATCATCCAAGGCTGACATCCACAGGTAAATAGGCATGGATTCGGAATATGACCACAAAGACCTCTTTGGCTATGTCAAGGATGTAAGCAGCAGTAACACACAGATTTGCACTGTGCTGGTGAATATTGCACTGAATATACTGACCCTACTGATAAAACCCAACCCCTTGATGATACATTGAGCAAGCTTCACCCCTATTTGGGGCCCCACAACAAACCCAAAATGTACAGTATCCCAGACATCTGAGACATACTGGTGGTAATGGCCTTTAAAAGCATGACAGAGCATCAATGGAGGCAGATGGTGTCCCAGACTGCATCCTGCAGACACTAAAGACAAAGTGACCCCCACCTAATATAGCAATTCACATCAGCCTCTACACAGGCTACATCCATTCACGGGCCCATGGCAACAGCTATTCCACTCCACCAAGGTGGTGACACAACTGACCATGGTAACTACCACCCCATAAGCCTGAGTAGCCTGATCTGCCCCTATGGGGGCATCCTCATGGCACTCATTAACATTTATTTATTTATTTTATTTATTTGCAGTTGGTTTACCAGGATAGTACATTGGCAAGAACCCGTTTCAATGGAGTCCTGGGAGAAAAGCTCCAAACAATCAAAGTTACAGTAGGTTAAACATGATAATTATACAAGAGTAAGAGATTCAAACAAACAATTACAAAGTAGTAGAGGAAACATCACAGCTAATACAAACTAGAGATGAAATTTTACAAATAATACAAACTAGTAATGTACATACAGGTGGTACAAACAAAGAAGGAATGTTTCAGTAATTAAAGAGAAAGGGTTTCATATCAGCAATCCTACAAATACAGTGTGGTGTATTCTAGTGGATACAGTAACACTAAGAGTGTTGAGGAGGAATTCTAAGGAATATTGCAGGTGTAAATAGGGAAGGAAAGGAAGATGGAAATTTCCAGTGTTAGTTATGTTGAAAGCAAGACATTCCACTGGGATACTAGATATGAATGAAGAGATTTTTGAAAGAAAAATGGTTAGGTGATACAAAGATGGAATAGGGGGTTCAGAGGCATCTAAACCATGTGATAGAAGATTTTGCCTATGAGTTGTTTGTAGACTTTTAATAGATTTTGGGTTTTTAGATTAAAACTCTATTGTAGATGCATTTTAAAGGTAGAAGACAGGAGGACAGAATTGAAAATTAGCTGGGAAAAAGTTAGTTGAGTATAGGTGAGATGCTTGGGTAGTTTACCAAGTAGTTGTTAAAAGGAACAGTGGTGGGAGGACTTGTGACTTACCAAAATTTTGTTGTAGCAGGAGGAATTGTGTTTTTAGAGAGGACTGTATGTTAGTTGAATGGTGCTCCAGAGAATGAGGGGTAAGAAAGGAAGTAGAAAGATGATTTTAGTAGCAGTGTAAGGTAGTGCTTTTGCTGATGAGATACCAAGTTTTTGATGGTTTTTGATATTAGTTATATATGAGTTGAATTTGACTGGTTATCAATTTGGACACCAAGTAATTTGGTCTCTGAGACCAGTTCCAGAGGTGTGTTGTTTTGACTAGTATAGAGAATGTATTATCAAATAGGTGACTTTAGATGAACACCATTAATTTGGTTTAGATTTTTGTGCTAGGTGGTTTTTCATCCATTGTTAAAACTCTTTATAGCTTGAGGAGTGTAATAGATGAGCCGAGCAGATAATATTGAGTCATCTGCATATTGATAATGTTTGAGAATGATATTGTTAGAAAATTTTTAATGAATAGTAAAAAGGAGGGGCCTAGTATGAGCCTTAACCCTTGTATTTAGAATGAGGAGGTTCTCCATTTTAATGCTTGATATCTATTTGATAGGTAGTTGGAGAACCAGTTCAAGGATGAAGGAATATTAAGTTTTGAGATTTTTGTTAAAGGCAGGCTGTGTATATAGTGTCAAAGGCCTTAGAGAGGTCAAGTAGTAGGGTAGAGACAATAAATCCAGAGTCCCAGGCTTTGTTTACAGTTTCAAGGAAGGAGAGGAGGGCTGTCATAGTGCTGTGACCAGGTCTGAAACCATTTTTGTTTAGAAGTGATTATCTAAGAGATGTGGTAGGAGTTGAATTGGGATACACTTTCTAGGAGTTTAGAGACTGGAGACAGGATAGCATGGGCAGAAATTAGTCACACTGTTATTGTTGCCACCATGTAAAGGTATGATAAACCTTTTTTTCCAGATTTGGGAACTGTACTTTCCTGGATAGAGCTGATTAGAATGCTAATGGGTAGGCAGTTGCATCAAACATGCTAAGAAAGTAAGATGGGATGTTATCAGGACATTAGTGCAAGGCTTTAGTTTCTGAAGGAGTTTTTTATAGTGGATGGGTTTAATGAGAAAAAGTTGAGGAGATGTAAGAGAAGATAGGAATAGAAGGAGGAGGGTATGGAAAGTTAGTGGATGAAGTAGGATAGCACATAGGTTTATAGGTAGAAAGTTAGTGGATAGATGAAGTCACATATTGTATGGGGTGGATAAAGTTAGTGGATGAGAGTGAGGGATGGTAGCAGTAAATTTTAAGGTGATGGAATGTTAGTGGATGAGAGTGAAGTGGTAGCACAGGGTGAAGTGTTTATATATGGAATGTTAGTGGATGAGAGTGAAGTAGCAGCAGGATGGATGTTTATAGGATTAGATTGATAATGTGGTGTTAAAGAATGAAGAGTTAATTTGGGAAAAAGATTCAATAAAGAATGAATTAAATTGGGAGCTAAGTCAGTATCAGGGTTAGGGTCCTGAGTGCCTTTTGCTGGGGTTAAGTAAAGAGATACCTTTCCAGAATTTTTTAGGATTTGTTTTTACTTTTTTTGGATGATGGAGAAGTAGTTTTGTCATCAGAGATGATGAGCTTTTTACTTTATTTCATGTTTTGTATTCATTGTGTAAGATAGGGTCTTATTTTTCAGGTATTTGCCCAGACTTTATCTCTGTGATGCACTTGCTAGTGTGTGTTTGGTAAGCCAACATTGATTTTATTCTTTGCCCTTTAAAGGGGAATGAAGTCTAGAATTTTTAAGAATGTTGAGTTGAAGGGGCAACGATCAGAGGTAATGTTTTTAGGAAACCAGTTTATTGTTTTTAGAGAGTTAGAAAAGGTTGTTTAAAGTTTTCACGGACAGTAATATAATGTGGGGTGTAAGAAGACATGAGTGAAGGTATGGTCACCAAGATCAAGATACCACTGTCAAAAATAATGATGAGAGACTAAAATCCAATCCAGAATACTGCTAGGGGGTTTTTGACTTAATAGAGTTGATTAGTTTGAGAAATTATAGAGGTTAATGTTAAGTGGGTTTGTAGGAGACTATGACCCATTAAATTCATGTCACTAAGATTAGGTTTCATTTCTAATGTTATTGGAGAGCCAGGAAAGGATGTCTCAGTGTGGAAATATTACTCATGTATAGGAACCCATACATATGTGTTTGTGTTTGTTAACTTAAGTAGTGTTAGAGAAGTTCAGCATTATTAAATTGAGGATAGGTTTGTTATAGTGGGTAACTGACAAGGATGAGTAGAAGAGCTACTCTCCCTTTTTGTGGACCTGTCTTTTCTAATGATAGAATAGTTTTGGAGTTATTTCAGAGTCTTTATATGGGGTTTTAACCATGTTTCTGAGATGGATAAGATGTCAGGTTTATTATGTATGAGCCAGCTGAGGTTTGGGATTTGTTAACTATACTTTGGGACTTTATAGAAGTTAGTAATATGCTCTTGTCTGTAAGGGTTTGAGGTCCTTTAGATGGATATCACCTGATATTAGACTGGTAATCAGGTGTAGGATTTTAGAGAGGTAATTGGACAGTTTAGAGCAAAGATTGGGTTTTATTGTGATTATGAAGGATTTGCCAGTTACTATGTAGATTGTTGTGAGTGGTGACTAGTTTATATGGATAAAGTAAAAGGGTTTTTTATAGGAAATAGATGAGATATTGGGTGTTAGATATGAGAGAGAAAGGTGGTTAGTTACATGGAAGGATTGTGAGTGTAGGAATTACTGCTGTGAGGTAATGAAAATGTTAAGTTAAGAAGTAGAAAAAAAGGAGATGAATGAGGTTTTGAGAGCATTTTGAGTTAGGAAATTTGGGAGTGCTGGATGTTGAAGAAAGTGTAGAAAAGAGAGAGGTTTATATGTTGGGGATCTGGTAAGTAATTAAATAGTGTTGAGGAATAGATAATTGTGTAAGGATTTGCTGGGATTTAGTATTGGAGTGGTGTTGGATAGTAATGTAGTCTAATTGACTAGGTGAGGAATACTAGAAGAGGAATGATGTAATTATGGAGTAATGTGTGTCTGAAACTAGACTGATTGACTGAAATGTTAGTGGGTGTGTTAGGGTAATAAAGGTGGAGGTGCTCTGGAATTTCATAAGCAGAGTGACTCACTAACAGCTTAGAAACCAGAAGCAAGGAGGGCAGCAGAGGACAGAACCATCAGTGGAGTGTAGAATATCAGAAGGGTAAGTAGAGGGACCTGAAATAGTAGGTTACAGGGCTGTTGGTTTTAAGGGAGAGAGAGAAAAGAAAATTAGAGAAATAAGAAAATATAAGAAGAAGTGAAAATAAGCCACTATAAGAGGGGAGAAGATGCCATCTAGTGGACAGATGCTGAAGTGCACCTTGCCCACCAGGGCAATCTCTGACTGGGTTGGACTAAAGGGAGAGGCAGCAAGAGTAAATCACTAGATGAGGGAGAATAGCTGAGATATAGAGATAAGATTTAGGCTGCTGGCTTAACTGGCAGGGACTCAGTACACCTATCAAGGCTTAAAACTATAGTAGTTCAAGGCTTAACAGCATGACCTTTTTGGATTCTTCTGGGATAAGCTTGTTTAATTCAGGGGGATTGAGGCAGCAGATTTGTGATGGTTGCTATAGCAAATGGCTGAGCTTGACTTGGATTTAGTGTAGGTCTAGGTGTCCACCAGGTGTAATCACAAGGGATAGTTCAGGACTAAAGCTGGAGAACAGGAGAGAAAGGTGATAGAAATGGTAGTTTAGTAGAAAAAAAATAATATCCCTGGTAACAGTAGCAATCAACAATGTCAAAATTAGCATTATTTGAAATTAAAACACTATGGGTAATATTTGTTGAATTAACAATAAATGTAGAGAGTATACAGGATCAAACATAGGCTCTTCTCACATCTGAGAATAGAGTAGAAAATAAAGGTATTGCACAATATAATACTGCTAATGAAGGCAGATTGTTAGACAATGACAGAATGGGCACTTATTTGTGAGCCATAAACTTTGCAATGTACATTTAAACAGATTCAAGGCTAACAGCAACACTGCCTTCCAGGCACTACTAAAGGGCAGGGCAATGACACAGAATTTAAGCAGATAAAGCTTCTAAACATGTAGATTTAAAAAACATTCAAAAGCCTCAAACATTCCATTATGACTAGGCTCTACTTATTAGGCAGGACAATGGCAATGTCGAGTAGTTAAATAAAGCCCATAACATTATACATTTAAGACAAATGCAAATTGCTAGAGACATAAAAGTTTAAAACTAGGCAACTAAGTAATTGTGGGAATGTCCCGTATTTAAACAGTGCAGAAGTAAACACCCATTTAACAAGCAGGCACTATTGAATAGTCAGAGCAATGTCACATTACAACAGCTTTGGGTAACATGTTGATAGGGAAGAGTTTTACTTAGGACATAGCATTGAAATGCTAACAGAGAACATTTATCAGTATGCCACATGCTTCAAATACTTAACCGATTCAATTTCCCTTTTAACAGAAACAGTTAGCAATAAAATACAAAACCAACACACCATTATTAAATTCAATACATTAATGAAGGGACATTCCTGAGAACTCTCATAAACTAATGCAAATTCAGATTGCAGATGGTGGTAACATAGACAATGGTAACCTCCAGACACTTGACCCAAGCAGGTCAGCTTGATTAGTGGACATCATGCTTGACCCAACAGGTCAGCTTGATTTAGTGCAGATCATGCCTACTGAACCAGTTTGGCATCTTACAGTCACCTAGACTTTAGGGGGGTGGGTAGTTCACACATACTACCTGGACCTCCCAAAGGGGTTTTTACACCATTCCCCACTCAGGTATTATTTCTACACTCACCAGCCAGTACATACCCCTACATCACAGGTTGGTTTGCCAACAGGCTTACACACAAAACCCCCATGGTAAGCCTAGCAGCCTCCAGGTCCAACTCTTGACCAGTCACAACTGGTGTCCCACAGGACTCAGTCCTGGGACCCCTACTGTTTGCCATATACTTCTCAGAGGTAGGGCTAACACAGGTGGACTACAGCAGGCCATGTTTGGTGATTACTGCAGACTGGGAGCCATAACTGACAGTCCAGCTGTCACAGACTCCTTCAAGGGGCCTCACATAGACCAACACAGGGTGTCAGAGTGATGGCCTCCAGCTAAAGGCCACATACTGCATGGTCATTCCATTTTGGGAAACTAAAAACACACACACACACATATTAACACATGAGTGGCAGACACTATAATTCAGACGATGTAATGGGTATGTGGGGACTACATTACATAGTGATCTCTCCTTTGACAGTCATATCAAAGTAGTTAGGACATCCATCTATGTAGGCCATCTGATTACTTAAGGGTTCATCTAAACAGACTTAGGTTATTGTGCCCTTTACTCATCATCAATCCCATCATCGAGTATGATAACCCATTTTGGATGTACCTCAGAAGACACATCTGACAGCTGGAAGGGCCATGAACGCACCTCACAAAGAGGATAATGCCCTCAGACATGTGTCCTATGCTGCCAGACTGCATAAACCTTGCATTACTCAGTGGCATCTCTTTACTCAGAGATGATATTTGCTGGCCAACAAAGCCATGTCCAAGTCAGGCTTAATGGATATGCTCCACCTATGGGAATCCATGTCACAGTGAGCCACACACTGTAATGAGCTACACCTTGCCACAACCATAACTGGAAGATTCTGGGGTGATAGATTCTTGTCATGGGTACATCCCATGCTTTGAAACTACATCCCTGATTACATTATACAGAGCAACTCAATAACACTACAGGGAATCCTTGCAGTGTGGGTGGAGAACAGTGGATACACCCCAGGGATCCTGCAATTGGCTCTGCTCCACAGAGGAACAGTTAGTTAATCAATGGGGTGGCAATGGCAGACACATTTTGGCTAGGCTTATGAATGGCCTCGGGCCATTAAGCATGTACCTACCTATGTACCTATGAACCTATACATACAGTATCAACACATGCTGATAGCTTAATTTACTGTTCAGGTATTGACTTACCTTGTGCCAATGGCAGTTGTGTGTATAACAGTTGAGGGCTGGCTATGTAGGATGCACAAAGTAGACCACCTATACATGACAATTTACAGGTGGTTGTGTGTGTGTGCCATCCATGTTTGCTGTGCAGGTGGAGAAGGGTGTCAGTCCATAAGTGCCTACACTGTCAGTGTGTGTGCTATACGTTCCCTCTTTGCCTACTGGGGCTGGCACAGGGTGTTCATGGTCTGAGTCCCTCTGTACCTGTGGGTCCCTTGGCAATGGTGGTGGGGTGTGAGGGATTTCACCATTCTGTCCCTGCTGCAGCTGTTTCTGCAGGATCATACTGTGTAGCATGGCACATACTATGAAGATGTGGGCACACGTGCCTGGAGAGTACTGCAAGGCTCCACCAGATATGTCCAAGCAATGGAACCGTGATTTCAGCATCCCAAACACATGCTTTATGATGATTCTGGTTTCTGTGTGTGCCTCATTATGGCATCCCTGCATGGGTGTGGGTACATTTCTGATGACAGTCATCATCCATGGTTCCAGTGCATAGCCAGCATCCCCCACCAGGTGGCCATATGGGATGTCCCCCCTGGCAAATACCTGATACAGCTGTGAGGCATGCCAGATGTGGGAGTCGTGATAGCTTCCAGGGCTGCCAGCACACATCCATGATAATGCCCTTGGCATTGCACATGACCTTGCAGTTGATGGAGGGTATCCCTTGCAGTTTATGTAGCACTACCCTGCTCACCGGGTGGTGTCTTGATGTGTATGTGTGCAGTCTATTGCACCCAGTACCTCGGTAGTCTGCCACATGGTGGAAAGAATATTGCTGGCCAATCCTCCTGCTCGGGAAGTATATGTGCCCATTGGCATGTGGTAACTTGGCATCCAGGAACTGGTGGAGTACCCTGGAAGCTGATGCCTGTGAGATCCCCAGGATATCCAGAGTTGGCCTTTGAAAGGTACCTGTGACTAGTATTCTCAAGCTTACACATACCTTCATGTCCACTGGGATGGGTTACACTCTGTTAATTGTGGCTCTGAGGTGTGGCCGGCACAGCTCAACAAGTTGCTGGATGGTGTCTGTGTCCACCCTGTAATGCTCTACTGTCTCCAGATTATGTATCCCCTGGCAGGTTACCCTGGGTCTGAACACTCTTCTCCTCCTCTGGTGCCTGAGATGGTTGTCAGCATCATCCTCCACACCACCGTCAGTCTCCAACACATGCTGGTGAATCAAAGCTATGGCAGCCCCTAACATGTACATATTAAAAGTTCCCCATCTGTATACACCAATGGTGCAGAGTGTCTGGGAATACACAAGTGTGTGTGAGGTGCTTTCACACTTTATACTATTGTGCAATGGATGCTGCTGGTGTAATTGGGTGTGTATGTGCAATTCCAGCTGCAGGGTATCTTAATTATGGGTTTTACAGCAGGTACTGCTATTGTGGGGCCTTTGGTGTTGACTTACGCTTGGCTGCCATGATTCATCTATTGCCCTTTACTTCACTTTTCAACCCGATTCCCCTCCCATTGTCAGGCATGCATGCAGCTGCTGGCTTTCTTGTTTTGTACTTTCCCAACCCAGGATTGTGTAGCAAAATGTGTTATGTAGCTGATCTACTGCAAGTTTGCTTTGTTCTGCTGTGACAGTTTCTTTCTTTGCAGTATGGCACCTCCCTTTCCTGTTCTGCAGGTAGCTGCTAGCAGCCTTGTTAGCTGTTGTCAATGGCCGACTGTGAGTTCCTAGGTGTTAATTACTCATTTGTACTTCAATTACCATGCTGCAGAATTTCCTTATTGTCTTCCCATATCCTTTCTGTTTCAACTGTGGTGCCACCACAGCCGCTCGGGTTTGAACGTTTTCATCCACTTTCACATGCACTTTGGTTACCTTGTGTGCTCTCAGCTAAGCAAAGCTATGGCTACTTCACACCCCTATCCTGGGTTTGCTTAGCAACAGGCAACCCGGATTAGCAATGCTCCAATGTGCTTACAGCTAAGGTGGGCCCCCTCTCTTGATGTCATCTTTATCTCCAGGCCACACCTCGGTGTTGTACTGTTAAGCTGTGAGGTAC
>NW_025052770.1:0-10267 GCF_019279795.1 Protopterus annectens | reverse complement strand
AATATTGTTAGTGAGCATACCTCACTGGGATGCACACTACAGCAAGCAGGTGTCAAATCATCCTCCACAACACCATCAGTCTATAACACATGCTGCTGAATCACAGCTCTGGCAGCTCCCAACATGTACATTTTAAAAGTTCCCGTGTTTACACCTATGGTGCGGTGTTTGGGAATACACAGGTGTGTGTTGGGTGCTTTCACACTTTATACTATTGTGCTGTGAACACCGATGATGTCATAGGGTGTGTATGTACGATCGTAGCTACAGGTTATCTTATGTGTTTTACTGCCAGAACTACTATTGTGGTGCCTTTGGTGTTGAATTACATTTGCCTGCCGTGGATTACCTCTTGACCTTCCCTTTACATTTCTGCATGTTGCACCTACCATTTTCTGGCGCATCCTGCAGCCTATTTTCATTTGTGCTTACCTGGACCTGGCGATGCTTGCATTATGTGTGCTACTGCCGGTCTGCTGTCGGTGTGCTTTGCTCTGCTGTGTCAGGTCTCCTATCTTTGCAATCCAATACCTCCTCCTTTCTTTGCATTCCAATGCCTCCCTATCCTGTTTTGCAGGTTTCTGCAAGCAGACTTGTCAGCTGTGCGATTGGCCTTCGTGGGTTGATTGGTGTTGATTGCTCATTAGTACTCCAATTACCCTACTTCCGCATTTCCTTCTTTTCTTCCCCTGACCTTCCTGTTTCTGCTATTGTTTGCGGCACATGCATCCGAAGACTGGATTTCGGCCATGTTTTCATCCTCGTGCACATGCGTGTTTGGGCACCATGTGTGCTCTCAGCTAAACGATTCTCCCACCCCTGTCCTGCAGCTTTGCTTAGCAATGGACAGGCCAGATTTGCAATGCTCCAATGTGCTTACTGCTACGGTGGCACACCCCTCTGCTGATGTCATGTATCTCCTCTGAGCCACTCCTCAGTGTTATACCGCTGTGGCCATGGTACAACCTTCATCCGACGGGACATTTGCGATTCAGTATTATCTGCCTCATTTGCATGGCATTGACTACTAATTCATAGTTACCGCGCCGAACACTATCGCAGGCCCTTAACAACCCTTGCACCTTGGTTGTGGTGTTCCATGCCTACCATTGTGTATTATGCTGTAAACCTGATTTCTATTATGTTGCGATTTTATGACATTTTTATATTATTTCTTTAAGTTACAGCTTCCGCAAACATGCCCTGCGGTTGTGCTGTGCATTACTGTGGACATGACATTAAATGTTGTTATTTACGTTTATTTTACTATGCCATTGGCTGTGCATTTCGCCATTGGCATATGTTAACGCTGGTGATACCTGGGTCTGGGCCCTCTTCCATAGCTCCGGATAGTTCTGTTTGGAAAATGTAAACCGTGGTTTTTGGTTTACATTTCAGGCTTACGCCACGCCTCTGCACCACTTCAAGGAATTGCTTTATGCCTCATTTGCATGGTGCTACACTGCACATGGGGTGATTAGCATACCAACACCGGGCCAAGCAGTTACGACGCCGGTAGTGCATCGCGGGAATTGATCGCATCTGAATCGCCGATGGCCATATTTGGCGTCGGGCCATGCTATGCCTGCTTTTGAAGCAAGCTTCTGGCTGAATCCTGGGGAACAATTATTATATTACTTTTTGGAAGTACCCCGGCAAGGGATTTTCATTTGTACTCGTATTCCTTGCCTAGGCCCCTGACTAAGGCCATACCTGCTACAGTTTTGAAGCAACGAATCAACGCGACTATTAAATGTCGCATATTTGCTTCAAAAATATTTTTGGCTCACGATGACTATCCAGAAATGCCATCGCTAGCAACTAATTACTGGAATACCTAAACAAATGCAAAGAAAAGGCAAAGACAGGCCGCCGAGGTCCAAAACTGATGACAATGTTTCCTGTTAGTTGCCAGTTCGCCAGACTTCCAAAGAGGCCACAGCCCTGATACTCATTTTTATTCATAGGCCTCTACTGAGACCCATTCAAAGTCCGTATGCCACGAGATGCCTATTAAGTGGAACCAAGGATGTTCCTACCTTAGATGGTCCAGAGACGCTGTGCAGGCACCCAGCTTCTGAGGGTGTTTTCAGGCTTACAGATTTTTATAATAGGACCCACACCATCTTCAAAACTAAGGCCAAAAAGAGAGACTTTAGGGATTTTCTTCTTCAGCATAGGCCTTTGGCTATACCTCTCCTGTTCTGTATATTGTTGATGTTTTTTTTCAGAATCTAGTATGGTTCTGATTCTGCTCCGCACTCTGAAAGCTGTATTGTGATATTACAGGGTTCCTGGGATTCCCACAAATTCTTTTCAAGAATCCTATTGCAGATCCTAAACCATTTCTCAGGGTTCCAAGGGCATTAAGGCCTCTACTGGTAAAAATCCTACCCTTCAGATAGATATTCCAGGCTGATGATGGGGTAAGAAGCTACTTCTGCACCCACAATCAGAGAGCTTTAACCAGAGTTTCATGCTTAAATACCAACAGCATATCATGGGTCTTGTTTAGTTAGAAAATGATGTTAATTGTTGACTAAAAATAAGGGATTTCTACAGGATTTATTTATCTTAGCCGAACAAGTTGGAAACATACTTTGCAATGTGGTTTTGATTCTTTAGGCCTCTTGCGGGCTGCTGCAACTGTCTGTGCTAAGGCGTATGCTTTGGCTCAAGAGCAATGCTGCCTGATCATGCTAAAGAAACATTGTAGGATGCTCCTTACACCCGGACCGTCTCTTTAGTAATAAAGCTGAAGAAGTTTTAAAAAAGATGGAAGATAAAGCTAAATCAATGCAAACTGTGAAAGATTTCTTACAAGTGCAACCTCCTAGATTTAGTAGACATTGGCCTACTAAGAACTGGTCCTTTCCAGTTCCTTTGAGAGACACTCAAGCCAAACCCAGACATTCCAAAGGCTCCAGGTTTCAGTCAGCAAGGACTTTAGAAAAAAATGGGTGATTCCACCCAAATCCAGAAACAACAAGGCACCCCAAGTGGTAAATAGTCCAAGGACTCCTCTCACACTTTCCAAGCACTTACCTTACACCGCCTTTGTGGGGGAAACCGAGATTTGGCGTAAGAAACTGAAAAGTTATAACCCAGGACAAATGGGTTTTAAATATAGCAACCCAGGGATACAGATTTCATTTCCACACTGCTAATTCCAAACATATGGCCAGACTTGCTCCGTGAATCAGTGGGAAGAGTAGAACAACACGTCCCTGCTGGGGCTATTCAACCAGTACTAGAAAGATGAAACGACAAGGTTTATTCAAGACTTTTCTGAAATCAGTACAAATCATGGCATCCACCCTGACTTATTCCACTTCTAAACACATTTCGACATTCCAAATTCAGATGCTGAGTCTTCAGTTTTCCTATGCTAGGCAAAGATGCCTGGTTGAACCTAGACTAAAAGAGGCTTACCTTCACATATCCAATCAGAGAATCCACAGAAGATACCCGGCTTAAAGAGTACATTTGCATTACAAGTTCTCTACCTGTCTTTATATTTTGTCTACTGCACCCAGAGCCTCACAAAGTGCCTGGCTCCAGTAATTGCAGTACTATTTAGACAAAAAGAAATATTCAAATATATTCCTACCTGGACGAGTGTTCATCTAGGCAAAAATGATATTCTTCTAAAGATATCTGGCATTGTAAAAGGGTTCTAACGCGTCTATGGTACAATTACAAACGAAATAAATCACAACCAGGCCCCCAAACGTATATCTGGTGCAAGCTTGAATGTTAACTGCCCAGATGGCTTTACCTATGCCAGAAAAGCAAATTCATTGGTAACCTACTTCAAACAGGTATTGCCACAAAATCCCTGCTAATCGTAAGACAAATTCCGTGTTTTCAGTTCATGTCCTTCTAACGATAAGTATGCAAGACTGCATATGAGGAAACTTGTGGCAAAAAAAGTTTATGGAGTCAACATTGTCACAGCCTGGAAACAACGATTCATATCATACCATGCCTGAAACTAGAGTTCCTATGGTGGGCAGAGGCATGCCACCAAAACAAGGGACTGCCATTCACTCCACCTCCTGCCAAACCCTAACCACAGAAGCATCAGACTATGCTTGGGGGCTTATCTGGCAGGGAAGTGCATTCAGGGCAAATGGAGACCAAATCAAATGTACCTTCATATCAATCAGAAAGAGATGCTAGCTGTACAGAATGCTCTGACAGCCTTCAAGGACTACCTTCATCCAGGACAATTACTGATAAAGACAGACAACACCACAGTTATGTGGTACATAAACAAGCAGGGGGGTACACACTCCTACCCCCTTTGCAGACTAGCCATGGCATTGTGGAACATGGCATTGACCTACCAAATACAACTACAAGCTCAATTCCTGCTAGGAAAGCTGAATACTCTGGCAGATCTAACTACAGAAATCTCATGGACCCACATGAATGGTAACTGGAACCATGGACTTTTAACATGTTGACATGAAAATGCAGGAGCCCAGACATAGATCTTTGTGTCTTACCCCAGAATTATCAGTTGGATAAATTCTGCACAAGAACTCATCACAAAAAAACCTGGAAAGTGGATGCTCTATCATTCAGCTGGAAAAACCTTTCAGTCTATGCTGGCACCTCTGCACTCCAAAGTTCTACTAAAAGTCAAACAGGACAAATCAAAAATGATTCTGATTGCTCCAGACTGGCCTCGCCAACACAGGTACCCACTCCTGCGCAATGTGTCACACCTTCCAACGTGGCACCTGCCTCAGACACCTTACTTACTGTCTCAGCAGAAAAAACAAATTCTGCACACTCAGCTCCAAACTTTGAATCTTGCAGCGTAGCTAATCACCAAAGTTCACCCTTAGCATCTCTCAGTAAACCTGTGATGGATGTCATTTTGGAGGCGAGAAGGCCTAGTACTAGAAAATCTTATACTGAAAATGGTAAAGATTCTGTGCATGGAATCAATCACTAGGAATAAGCACAGCTGTGCCCAATATTCCTCAGATTTTACAATACTTAACTGAGATAATTCACAAGAGCACGACCATTTCTTCAATAAAATTTCAAGCCTCAACCATTTCAGCTCATTACAACACAGAACCTCCACTCTTCTCATCCTCTGCTAAAGCAGTATCTCAGAGGGGCCAAAACTTAAGACCACCCAGAAGAGCTCCACCCCCTGCCTGGGCCCTCAATTTTGTATTGAAAACTCACTCTCCCTCCTTTAGCCAGCTGCTACTGCAAACTTAAAATTTCTGTCCTGGAAAACAGCTTTCCTTTTAGCAGTCACTTCAACTAGAAGGATTTCTGAATTACAGGCTCTTATAGCAGTGGAGCCTTTCATTATATTTCATGCGGACAGGGTGTCTCTCAGGACCAATCCATCCTTCATGCCTAAGGTGGTATCCAGTGTGGCTCTTAATCAGACTATGCATTTGCCAACCTTCTTTCCCAATCCACAGAACAAGGGAGAGCGGATTCTGCATTCATTGGATGTACACAGACAACTTAGATTTTAATTAAACAGGACAAAATCCCTAAGAAAATCTGAACAACTACTGGTGTCATTTGCTGCAGGGGCAGAGGGAAAGGCTATTTCAAAGCAGACTATTTCCAAATGGATAAGCCATTGTATTTGGTTCTGCTATATGCACCATGGTAAAACTATCCCCCACGGGATCAGATCTCATTCCACCAGGGCTGCATCTACTTCTACAGCCTTTCTCAGAGGTGTTCCTACCAGAGACATTGTAGAAGCTGCTACCTGGAGCTCAGTTCATACATTCACCAAACATTACTTCATTTGCCTTTCTTCAAATCTAGAGCTGGCTTACACTGCTGTCCCAGTAGGCCTAATAGCTGGTCCTACTGCTGGCAACCATCCTCCCAACCACAGCTTTGGGAATTGACCAAATGTAATGACTGCAACAGTGAAACATGATAGTGACTCGTTGTGTACACTACCATGAATATAGATGTTCAAGTGTATTCACTGTTGCAGCTCTATTACCCTCCCTCCTGCCCTGTTTTTCTTACTATACTTCTACTTATTTTACCATGCTTCGAAAGCATTTTGGTGTATTTGCTTGTGTTTGAGGTATTTCTTGTGTTTAATTATATATCTATATATTTGCTCCCATTTGGGGGGCACCTTGAACGGCAAAACGGTTGCAATGGCATTGGCTGCATGTTTATACCTCTTACCTACCTTACCATGGAAGAAGGGAGAGCAACTGATGCAGGACCCACTTGTTAATCAGGTTGACTGAGGCAACCTGCCAAGCAGATTACTCTAAATGTAATGACTGCAACATTGATCACACTGAACATCTACATTTATGGTAAGTGTACAACTGTACTTTGTCATTGGTAGGCCAGAAACTGTAGTTCCTAGCACCACAGGCAGGTGCAGCTAAGGCAAAATGAGGAGGAGTAGGAACGAAAGGCAGTGGATGACAATGTTGGCTGAAAGAAGGTGCCATGCACCATGATACTGATTAAAAGCAGAACTCATGGGACTGCTTTTCATGCTCAAAAGCCCAATACTCAAACATGCATACTTGGGTCACTTCACATTTAGAAAGATACATCCCATATCACAATATTAGACAGACAGGGCAATTCTTATCAATTTCTGCAGATGGGAGAAACCATTTGCACAATAAAGGCCAACCAAGGAGATGCATAAGTAACAATGGGACATCCTATCATACAACAGACTGTGCTGACTCAAGGATAGGATTGACCAACATCATGGTGATAGCATGTAATTTCCCTCTCTAGCCATAATGTGTATGATAACATTTTTACACTGAAAAGGTTTGTCACACATTGTAGTGTAGCAAATAAGTTTTAAATGATTTATATGTAAACACAGCAAGATAATATTGTAGAGAAGTTAGTTGTTGCATTTGAAATATTGTTTGTGACTCTGATCTATGGCTGTAGGTGAGGTGTAATAGTGGCCTACAAACTTACAATCTGTGAAATAATTATGTGAGGTTTGTGAATTTATATACATCCTTCATTGCTAGCAATGGTCGTAATAGGAAGTTGTATTTATTATAGAGAATATAATATCAGGAAAGCAGGGACTGAGGTTTGCAGTATTCCAAACAAAGTAGCATTAAATGGTTGCAATGTTACTTTTTTATGTCATTGCACCTCCCATTTAACCATCCACATCTTTTCCATTTTAAGCTCTATGCTGTCCATTTTGTTTGTGTTATTATTTGAAAAAAATACATAAACACATAATGAACATAAATGACTTACAAAACATTTTTCCAATTATTCAAAACTATCCATTGCATGCTGTTTGCCATATACCAGGATCATACCTCCCAACCTGGAAACATCAAAAATCTGGACAAGGTCTATGAAAAATAGGTACAAATCTGCACGCTGATTAACATCTAATTTGCATACATAATAATGTAACCCACCCACCCCAATGGAATTGTGGGATATCAACTTTCTAATGCAAACTGAAGAACAGACAACCAAAATATGGCACCGCTGACCCCCTGCAGCCATCCCAATGTCCCAATACCTGGGGATTTTTCCTCATTTACCATAAACACTAATGTGCATACTGCTTTACCTCTACAATAATTATTTGATCTTATTTTGACAACTAAACAAAGCAATACTGTCTCAATGAAAATAGACTTGGCATTAAAATTTCTCTGCCCTTGAAACTCACATTCATTAAAATAACATTAAAACCCACACCACATCCAAAGAAAATGCATCTGGCCAGTGGTGGATTAAGGTTACCTTTTCAAGCCAAATCATTGGCCCCTTGCACACAAAACAAGAAACATGTATGTGTTCTTTTCTTTTCTTTGATGCACCTTCCTGACTTTAAGTTATATTCCTTGTATAATATGTATAATACAACACACTTGTTAGAGTGCATTTTAAATTTATTGCTTAAACATTTTTCCAGTAGGATTTACTGTAGGCAATAAAAAAAAATGCATGAACCAATAATGACAAACTGTCCAATTCAGAACATTTCCATCATAAAAGTCTGCTTCCACACCCACACTATAAATAGAATGACAGTAGTGTAAGACATACGCACAGATTCTTACATTTATTTTCAAGTTTAGTTTTTTTGGGGGGGTACAAAAGGTCAAAAAACAGGAACACATTTTAAAAAGTGCTTGTATAATCTTGGAAACTTGCTAGAATAAAATGTTACCACCATGCATGTCACTACAAGTCTTGAACCTTGGAACCTATGTACTACACTTAGAGCAACATACCACTATGCCAAATCAGCAGTTTCCTAAAAAATTGAAAGACTGAAATATGATGTCTATCATTTAGTGAATTCAATTCTCACTTCTCACCATAACTCTCAACCACTTAGCACAAAACTCCTGGATAAGCAAAGCCAATAATGGGGGAATACAAATTCAGTTCTCACTTCTCACCACAGCTCTCAACTCTAAGAATAAAAAACCTGGACAAAGCTCACAAGTGGTGGTGGCTATTTTCCAACTGGTTTGTAGCCCTGATGGTGCTGACGTCATTGTGCACGGATGATGTCAACTCCAACAGCTGCATTTGAAAAAATAAATGAAAATTGGGAATGAAGGGTGCCACAGGAATCATGGCACACCTTCATTGGACCCCAAAACTTGCAAAACCCGAGTAATTTGGTATGGTTGAGAGGTATGACCAGCATTACTGGTCAACAGTGAACAGAGAGTAATGACATTTTACCTTTAAAAGTTTAGTTGGGATATTTGGTAGGCATCTTAATTTACAGGCATCACCTGGGTTTAATCACCTGTTTTATAGCTTCTGAAGTATAACCAAACTATGCACTTGTGATGTGCTGAAGAGGTCAGAAAGGCAAAACATGCAAGTCCAGCTAGTGGGGAATTGGTCCTATTGGCTTGAATGTAACCATAATGATTTAAAAGTAAAAAGGCATGGGCATTCAGAAGCCATGTCGATGATATACTTGATGTCCTAATAGGTCATTTTAATATGTCCCATGGGCCTACAAGAAGTTAATGTGTAAAAATCTTCATCTTGTATTTTTACTGAATGGGTTGTTCTTGTGAACATTTTACCCCTGGTTTTAAGGCTAAATGTCATATAACCAAATCTAGGACAATTCCAATGCATGCTCTGAGACTTTGCATTAGTCACATAACAAAGTTTAGATTCCTTGCAGGTCAGTAAACTAGTCTCCTGAAGAACCATGATGACAGACTGCAGCAGGGCCAATACCAGAGCTTAGAATACAGCTCAGAGGCCTGGGACCATCTGGTATGTGAGCTCACCAGTGCTACTGGCATCCCCCGTACAGGTCCATCATCATTATGACCTGAGATGGAGGAAGGGGTGCTCTTCCCAATGGATCCAAGATGCTCGGGCCCAGAATGCCACAGAAGTTTGCAAGTATATCTACAGGTAATATATCAAATTATAGTAGGAATATCTGATAGAGAGAGGTATGCATAATGGTGGGTTTTCTCCCTACAGCTGCAAAGGAGAAGGCTCATAACATGGAGGACCAAGCAGGATGACTACTATGAGTCTGCTATAGGCCTCGGGTAGATGTAAAGTGAGGGCAGACTTGTAGAGTATTGAGCAGTACTGTTGTGAAAAATATAAGCCTATACAGCTGGTAATAGACTGTTTTTCACTCCCCCACCCCTTATCTGCATGGATAAGTATTATTCATATACTAAGGGTATGTTGTTCTCAAATCCTAATGTTGGAACTGTCCTATTTCTGTTCATATATTTAAATGGTTCAATGCTAACATACCTTGTTGAATTTCCACTGTTGTTAGCCTGTTACCATAAATGTTACTGGCATGCTGTAGAATAATGACTGTTATTCCATTTTTGCATGTGTGCTGTTTGCCATGCAATTTCATCAATTCTATTGTTCTGGGTCAATTGCAACACCCATGCATTCTTTTATAACTAATACTGAAATGTTTTGTTCATGACTAACCAGTACACCTTGAAAAACCTTAACACCATAGCATGTTTCGGTAGGCAGATCCCAGCGGATTTGCCTGTCCTGCGTTATTTGGATGTGTCCAAACACATCTGTGACCAAACATCGAACTGCCTCCTCCACTGGTCCTGCACCACGCTCGGGTGGAACTGCATCAAGGGATGGGGCCAGCTCCCCTGGGCATGGGCACAGAGAGGACTCTGTCACATGACACCAGTTCCGAGGTGTTACCTGACACCAGTTCCGAGGTATGGTGCGCAGGGTCATCCGAGAGGACTCA
>NW_025052769.1:0-11029 GCF_019279795.1 Protopterus annectens | reverse complement strand
GGGGGATCGTAATTCTTTGCTAGTACTGATCAGAGAAGCCTTCTATTAGGGATTTTGCTCTATCATGTAGTAGCTTTCCTCCTTCTGTTGGTACATAGTTTATTTATGGCAGGGTCCACCAGACTGGATGCCTGCTTTTGGATGAGATTGGGTCTTGGTCTTTGTTTTCAGATAGGCATGATCCATGCATTCCTGGAGAGATGTCTGTAGAATGCATTTATGTAGGATTCTGCAGTTTGGGCTGTAGTTTCCACTGGGCCCTGGGGCCTTGAAGGATTCCACTTCGGAATTTGGAGAAGTGAGAAGCTCTGCTTTTGGAGAAGCGCTCTTTTCTACTGTGGTTTTCTTGGGCTGGGGGTGTGGCTGGGATGTGGACAGCCAGTGAAATTACTCTATTATTGTCTGATCTCACTCACCAATGAGGAATATACTTGGTGTAGCATAGAGTCCCCATGTTGGTAATGATCAGGTCTAGTATGTTGTCCCCTCTTGTGGGAGTGGTGGATCAGTTGTTCCATAGCATTTGAGTTTATAATTTGTGAACCTTGGCCCAAGGTGCTGGGGCTTGAGTAGTGCTCCCAGTCAATGTTTGGGCTCATTGAAGTCACCCAATGGTAATGGTGTTCGGAGAGATCTTCATGTTCTCCAATGTTTTCAGGAAAGCCGAATGGGGATTCCTGGACTTTGGAGAGGGTGGTCTGTAGGATGCTATAAACTGAAAAGCAGTCTCTGCTCCCACTGTTAGTTGCACATGGATGGTCTCTGGGATACTACACGCAATGCCACTCAACCTGGAGGTGTAGATATCCTTGATAAATATGGAAACTCCCTCCTTTTGTGGTCTCGGGTCCGGCTTTGGGGCTAAATGAAAAAGCATGATAATGCAGGTATAGCCTGGTAGTGCTGGGGTGCTCTTCTGGAGCCTTGAACCAGGTTTCTGGTCACTGCACAGATATCGACATGTTCTCCATACTGAGGAGAGCTTTGAGTGTGTGCATCTTGAGGTTAAGAATTCTGGCATTTAGCAGCATTACCCTTAGTTTCTTGTTCCTTGTGCTGTCTAAGTGGGGGTGGGTTTGACTTTTTTGGAGCCTTGGGCTCAAAAGGCATCATATGGGGTGGCAAGAGCCTTTTGCCAATATCCGAAAAGCCCAGTGGTGACAGGTGCAAGTCAGTCCCTAGCAAAGCAATGTCAGGGCTTTGTCGTGAGCATGTCATCCCAGGCTGACAGACACTGGATCCCCTTTGAATGACAATTCAACATTTTGAAGCCAATTGTTAAAATTGGACTTCATTTTGTCTCTTGTACTCCGTGGCATCATTCCCAGGGTGTGAGGTAAGATGCTGCTCAAGGTCAGGGTCATACTTTCAGCCTGGGCTACATGATCAGCTGAGGAGAGCTCCTCTATGTCTCTCTTTTCATGTAGTCCAGGGAGGGAGTGTACATCTCTAGGTCATTCACACCTCAGCATGTACAATGCACCGAGCCATATTTGTATTTGCTTTGGAGACACCTGAGCAGCTTAAGTGCTATGTGTCGGATCCTAGCACCTGGACAAGGGGCAGCCTCACCGCGGACCTTCTCTTTATTCAGCCTGGTGAGCTGGACGCCAGTGTGTCTGACAATAGAGTCACTCTATAAACAAGAGTATCAGGTGTAAGTTATTCAGCCTTAAGGGCTGTGGCCGCTTAGCTTACACACTGACTTTGTGGGTTGCGTGTTGTGTGTGTTTTGCTCTTTGAGGTGAAAGACATTTGCTTGGATGTCCTGCTTTGGAGGTCTCTGTTGTTTATGGTAGATTTTATTTAGGAGCCTCCGAAAGTATGTTTTTGTGTATTTATGTAAAGTTTGGTCTCACTGGGATGTGGTGGGATCTATGTGATACTGGGAATTGTGTTGTGTGTGAGGTTACCTTCTCCTCCCGGCTGGCTGGTTACACCACTTTGAGATGAGAGAGCCTCAGCCTCCAGTTTGGCTAAAATAGTGCTGCATCTCTCACATATATTTGAACCTGTTTGGAGTGAGGAGAGGGTCTGTTCAGTACATGAGACAGTTGTAACATTGCCTCAAAATTCTGTGAATCACCAGCTGGACTGGAGAGGGAAACCATTGACTGACCTTTTTGACATGCTAGAGTAACAGGGAAACTGAATTTAAGATGGACCAATAGAGTGACAGGGGTAATCGTGAGAGAGTATAAGAGTAAGTAGTGCTTAGTGGTTCTAATAGTGCTAACTTGTAGGATTACTTAATTGGACCAGTGAAGGGCCTTTTAGAATGAGAATATGGTGTTTAAATTGAGAGATAGAGCAGTTCTAAGGTGAAAAGTGAAGAGAGCAGACTTTCAGGGAGCCAGGGAATAGTTTGCAAACCTAATTAGGCGGGCGCCGTCTGCTCGCCCGCTAGCCGTTGGCTTATGCTCAAAAAAACATGCAAACTGCGCAAAAAGAGGGTTTTAAAAGAGACTTAAGATGAAGGAGTTTTGGGAATTGATCCAAAATGGCCAATAAAACTAAGGCAAAGTTTCAAGTCAGTAACCACTTTATTACAAGCAGGCAGGCTGCTCCAATGTTTTTCACTGCCACTGATCAACAGAGAGACTTCTCCTTTAGGCCTGCCAAGCAAAAAATGGCCTTCATTAGAAACTTACAAACAAAGTTCAAGAACAGCAAGCTTCCTGTAACTGAACTTCTCTTTTAAATCTCAGAGAAAGTGGGAAAAAAAGCAAGATTTTTTGTTTTTGTTTTTCAGAGATAGCAAGCAGAGGTTCCTCACAAGTATCAACAAGTTATAACAGTGCAGTAAAATGACCCCACACAAGAGCAGCTAGGCCAAAGACAGATAAAAAATGCAAGTTTTGAGAAAAAACTATTTTAAAAAATAAGTGCAAACAGGAAATCTCAGTAAACAGGCCCTCTAGGTTGTGCTCTAAATACAGTTACTAATGCAGAAATCAAATTTAACAAGCCAGAAAAATGCTCAAAATAGGCGGCTATGCAGAAAAAACTTAGCAAATAAACAGAGGAAAATACATTTAAAATCTCAAAAGTGGCTCCTTTCTTCTCAGCATTTTCTCCTCTTTGGTGGGTGCTTCACCAACAGTCAACAAGCCTGAAAAGATGCCAAAACCATGAGAGGCAACCAGGTTTTAAGAGAGAAAGATGAAGGAGTTTTGGAATTGGACCCAAAATGGCCAATAACAAAAACTACAGTTTCAAGTCAGTAACCACTCCCAGGCAGGCAGGTTGCTCAATGTTTTTCACTGCCACTGATCAACAGAGAGAGAGACTTTCCTTTAGCCCAAGCAAAATGGCCTCACAGAAACTTACAAACAGTTCAAGAACAGCAAGCCTGTAACTGAACTTTTTAGAATCTCAGAAAAGTGGGGAAAGCAAGATTTTTTTTTTTGTTTTTTTGTTTTTTCAGAGATAGCAGAGGTTAACAAGTATCAACAAGTTATAATAGTGTAGTAAATGACCCCACACAAGAGTGCTAGGCCAAAGACAGATAAAATGCAAGATATATATATGTATACGTATCATTTGAATCTTTACTGATTCCACAGTGTTTATTCCCTATGGTAAACTGACTGTACTGCATGATATGTACGAAGAAACATCAGAACATCCTGCAGCTCAGATGGCTTAGTAGTTAAGTGCTGTGACTATTGTGTACAGGTTCCTGGGTTCAAGGCCTGTTTATTTTGTTGCTGGGCAAGTGTAGATGATTTCCTTTACATAACATGCCTATATGTGCTGTCATTACAGTAGCAAGGGGTGTGACTATACTGTATGGGACACTTGTGTATACATGGGTGGTTTCACATGTTATATGCACTCATACTTCCATTGTACACCAGCTACACTAACATGGTGACATACATACTTTATCACACATTTTACTATTAAAATAGTACTTTTAATACAAGTTTTCCATGTAAAATGTGATTGCCTGTTTTAGTACTTGAGCCTTGGTGGATGTCTCCAGTTTGCACTCCAAGACATCTGTGGGGTACCTCGCCTGTGATCTTATTTGCTTGTGTATCTCTGGCTATTGTTAACAGACTGTCAGGATTGTGTAGAAGTATAGTGTGTATATGTTCTTTGGGTTGTGTAAGGTAGGAGGTACATGAGAGTGGCAGAGACCCTTTCTATTAGACTGTGCATGCTGCTCTGGTCGGGGACTCTGGGAAACGGCATCAGTATATACTAATATCCCTGTAGTGTATGTTATCTTTGCAAATGCATGTGTAGAGCCCCAGAGCTGGGCTTGGGTAGTGTTATGTCAGCCTGCTTGTTGTGTGGACAGTGCTTGGAAGCTCAGTGCAGTTTCCCTACTGTTCTGTTACATCCATATGTTTGTAGGATGTACAGTTGTGTGGCCAATACCTTTTGTCTGGTCCCCATCACTGGTGTGTATTCCTGACACATCCATGGGGTGATGTGAGGATTGGGGTCACTACATAATAAGGAGTACTTGAGTCCCAGAATTGTGATATTTCCAACAATATGTGTTAGAGGTTGCAGTGTTAGTACAACAACTGTCTCAGCTTATCTACTCACATAATTTGGATATGTCTCTATTGCCATGCCTTTGTCCCCCCACTTTGTCTGGCTTGTTTAAGTTTCATTGCACTAAAGGGCTCTGAGCATACCTCTCCACTGCCAGGCTGTTTGCAGAATGTCCAGGTGTTTGGCCCATACTTTGGTTCTATTCCACAGTTTATTTGTATTTGCCTGGGAAATCACTGTTATGATCCAAGATTTATGTCAGTGAATAATGGCATACATGTCAGTTCCCATCCTCAAATCCTTCTCAAGGTTCTGCTGATACACACCCTGTTGTTGTACAACTGTTCAGTCATGACAGCAATATTTTGATTATGTCCTTATATGTGGCACACTTCTCACCCTTTCTACAGCCTTTGCACATTAATCCTGCACTAAGAGGTTGAGAGGTTATGAGTTCTGAGGTATGGCCACACTCCATGTCATATAACTACATACACACACATACACACACACACACACACACACACACACACACACACACACACACACACACATATATATATATTTGTGCCCATTGAATGGCACACCGCAACGGTTATCCCACTCCACAAAGGAGGGGCCACAGCAGACCCTGAGAACTATCAACCCATTAGCCTGACAAGCCTGGTCTGCAAGGCCATGGAACGTATCATCATGGAACTCATAAACAAAAACATTGGAGATCTCCAAACTCTGGACCCCACACAGTTTAGGTTTGTAAAAGGCAGATCATGTCTCCTAAACCTGATAGACTTCTTTGAAGTAGTCACCAAAGCCATAGATGAGGGTAAGGTAGTTCACACAACCTATCTAGATCTCACCAAGGTGTTCGACACCACCCCCCACTCTCGAATTATAGACAAACTCACTAAACTAGGTATAAATCCCTATGTCAAAGATCGGTTGCCATATGGCTTACTGACAGAACCCACACTGTGAAAGTAGCAGACTACAAATCAGACTTCAGACCAGTGACAAGTGGAGTACCACAGGGTTCAGTCCTGGGTCCTCTCCTGTTTGGTATCTACTTCTCTGAAGTACAGGCTAACACAGAAGGTCTTTGGCTAACTAAATTTGCGGATGACTGCAAACTAGGACCCGTAATCAAAACTCCTAATGATATGGACATCCTACAAAAGGGCCTCACTGAGACAGATGCCTGGTGTCAAAGCCATGGTCTCAAGCTCAATGCCAAAAAGTGCATTGTCATCCCCTTTGGTAAAAACTCTGTACCCATGAACTACCACATAGGCGGTAGTCTACTTAACACCAAAAGTGTGATAAGACACCTTGGGTAAACAAGTGGACAGTAGTCTCTCCTTTGATAATCACATTGCCACAGTGGTCAGGAAATCCTTCTACGTGGCACACCTCATCACAAAAGGTTTCTCATCCAGAAAAAAAGAGGTCATTGTTCCCCTCTAGTCATCATTCATTAGACCCATTATAGAGTACAATGCCCCTTTTGGTATGTACCTCACAAGACATCTACAACAACTGGAAAGGCCACAAAAATACCTCACAAAGAGGATTACTGGCCTCAAACAAATACCTTACACAGACCGTCTCAAAAACTCCAGCTTTACTCCGTCACATATTACCTACTCAGAGGCGATCTCTGCCTAACATAGAAAGCTATGTCAAACCCAGAGCTGTTGGACATGCTCCACTTAAAGAAATCCCAATCCCTCGGAGCTACATGCTCTAGGGACCTAAACCTTGTCACCACAATAAACAGAACATGCTGGAGTGATAGATTCATGTCCCAGAGACTTTCCATACTCTGGAACAGACTACCTATCTATGTCAAACAGAGCTACTCATTAGCACTCTTCAAGAAAAATCTTGATGATTGGATGGGTAATAGGAAATTCACCCCAGGGATCACTTCTGTGGTTCTGCTTGACAGGGTACAGGAAAATAATTTTCTTGGGTGGCAAAAGCCGGGGTACCTTTTTGACTAGGCTTGTATAGGCCCTAGGGCCAAATAGCTTAGTACCTACCTATGAACCTGTGAGTATATACATATATATATATATATATATATATATATATATATATATATATATATATATATATATATATAAAAAATCCCTTCAGTCAAAAAAATATATATATAGATAGATAGATAGATAGATAGATAGATAGATAGTATGTGTCTACGTTTCCATATATATGTTTCACAGCACATATATATATATATATTTATATATTTTTTCTTTAAATAGATATATCTATACTGATATATATATATATATATATATATATATATATATATATATATATATATATACTTTTTTGATATCTATACATCTGTTGATAAATTAAAATATGTATGCATATTTTCTGTACATATTTGTTTTGAATGTATAGCTCTGTATATCTGATGTATATACATATTAATATTTATCTATCACCATACACATCTATATGTGCATATTTATATATACTAAACATGACTGATTCCATAGCATTTGTTCCCTACTATTCTATACCTGTAATGAATGATATATTTGAAAAAAATAGCATTCAGTATTACATCTCATCTGGTGTCATGGTAAATTGCTCTGAGTATTGTTTATAGGGTCCTGGGTTCAAGTGCTGATTATTTTATTGCTGGGCAGAACAGTGGCTGATGGAGACAGGGTGAGTAAGGCAGTTTTAAGCAGTTGTAAGTGGGCTTGCATGGATTTGCGTGATGGTAAGCGATGCCAACACATGGTTAGATGGGAAACTGTTTAATCTGTGTAGGCATTGCTTAGCATTGTGCAAACTTGCTTACTGCTGCTTATAGGTTCATAGGTTCATAGGTAGGTACTAGGCTATTCGCCATAGGGCCTATATAAGCCTAGCCAATAAAGTACCCTGGATTTCACCACCCAAGAAAATTATTTTCCTGTGCCCCTGTTGAGAAGTGATCACCGGGGTGAATTTCCTATTTTCCATCCAATCAAGATTTTTCTTGAAGAGTGCTAATGAGGAGCTTTGTTTGATATAGATAGGTAGTTTGTTCCAGATTATGGGAAGTCACTGGGACAGGAATCTATCCCTCCAGCATGTTCTGTTTATTGTGTTGACAAGGTTTATGTCCCTAGAGCGTGTAGCTCGGAGGGACTGGGATTTCTTTAACTGAAGCATGTCCAACAGCTCTGGGTTTAACATAGCTTTGTATGCCAGGCAGAGATCGCCTCTGAGTAGGTGATATGCGATGGAGTAAAGCTGGAATTTTTTGAGACGGTCTGCGTAGGGCATCTGTTTGAGGCTGGTAATCATCTTTGTGAGGTATTTCTGCAGCTTTTCCAGTTGTAGATGTCTTGTGAGGTACATACCAAAAGCAGCATTGTACTCTATAATGGGTCTAATGAGTGATGAGTAGAGGGGAACAATGACCTCTTTTTTCCTGGATGAGAAACCTTATGTGATGAGGTGTGCCACGTAGAAGGATTTCCTGACTACTGTGGCGATGTGACTATCAAAGGAATGACTACTGTCCACCTGTGTCCCAAGGTCTCTTATAACACTTTCAGTGTTAAGTAAACTACCGTCTATGTGTTAGTTCATGGGTGCAGAGTTTTAACCAAAAGGGATGACAATGCATCTTTTGGCATTGAGCTTGAGGCCATGACTTTGACACCAGGCATTTGTCTCATTGAGGCCTTTTTGTAGGATATCCACATCATTAGGAGTTTTGATTATGGCTCCTAGTTTGCAGTCATCTGTGAACTTCATTAGCCAAAGACCTTCTGTGTTAGCCTGTACCAGCAGAGAAGTAGATACCAAACATGGAGAGGGACCCAGAACTGAATCCCTGTGGTACTCGCTGCGTCGCGGTCTGAAGTCAGGCCCAGGTCTGCTACTTTCACAATGTGGGTTCTATCGAAATGAGCCCGGCTGGCCTGGCCATCTTTGTGACATAAGGATTTATACCTAGTTCAGTGGACATCTACTAATTCCAGAGTGAAGACGATGATGTCGATAGAAGCCTGGCCAGCAAGATCTAGATATGGGCTGTATGAACCACACTTACCCTCATCTCACGACTTTGGTGACTGCTTCAAAGAAGTCTATCAGGTTTAGGAGACAGTCCATGATCACCTTTTAGCAAACCAAACTGGGTGGGGTCTAGAAGTTTGGAGATTACCAATGTCTTTGTTTATAAGTTCCATGATAATCGTTCCATGGCGTTGCGAGCTCAGGCTCAAGCTGGCTAATGAGTTGAGTAGTTCCCAGGAGTGCGATGGTGGCTCCCCGGCTTTGTGGAGTGGGATAACTGTCACTGTGTGACATTCAGTGGGTACAAAGGCTGAGGTGAGGCTATGATTGAACATGGTACTTAGGTGGGGTGCCACTTCGTCCTGTAGGTTGTGTAGAACACAGCCTGGGAGTTTGTTTGGTCCCATGGATGCTGTGTTCTTGGCTTTGGAGAGTGTGTGTTTTACCTCTGCAGCCGTGATTACAGGAGCGTTGTATTCTTCTGGTATAGAGATGGGCCCTCTAGAGGGGTGAGAGGGAGGTAAAGAGATTAGCACTGAATCTATGCTCGCCAGGATATTTGGCAATATCCAGTTGATTCTGTATATTTAGTGCCATTGTGCTGTAACTCAGAGCAGATCTGAGTGTTGCCATTGAGATTCTTGACATAGATATACAATGCTTTGTGGCTGTCTTTAGAATTAGTTGCAATTTTGTTTTCATGTAGCTTCAAACACGTAGGATTTTATGAGGGATCTCTCAGCTTCTTACTGAGGCTGATCAGGGAGTTCCTCTCAATCATGGGATTTTACTTTTTGCAACAGTTTCTTTCTTTCTGTTGTAGAATTTGTTTATGGCAGAGGGACCACCAAATTGGCTTCCCTTTTTTGGAGGATAGCATCTTGGTTCCTATTAGGAGATAGCATGATCTATGCACTGGTGTAAAAGTACTTATAAAGTGCATTTGTTGTAGGAGTTCAGCAGTTGTATTGCCTCTATTGTCTGTCTGCATGGGTTGTCATGAAGTTTACCGCTTCTGTCACTTAAGAAGTGTGAAGTTGGCTTTAAAGAAATTTTCGGCGGTGGTTTCCCACAAAGTAATATACTGGCAGGTGGGGGTGGAAATGGCGGATGTCCTAGGGTCTTATTGCAGCTTACACCCACACTTACTAATGCTAATTTCTTTAAAAAGAAAGAAAGAAAAAGGGGTAATAGGAAAAGTGGTGAAAAAGGGGGCATGCAGAGGGGAAAAACAATATGAAGATAGCTAGGGATGGCAGGGATGGGTATAGTGATGGACCATAGCTGTCCATTTCTGATACAGCAACAGCTGTGTTGTTACGATTGTAGCAGAACTTTGGAGGTGAATTTGAGCACTCAAACCACAGAAAGAGGAGGTGAGGACAAGCAGTATTAATTTGTTGTTAAGCCAATTGAACTGGATTACATGTGTCCCAGTGGACAGGTGTGTGAAGGCGGACGACAGTGTATGGAGATGATTTGTTTTTCTAGGGAACAGATTGCCCTTTTTAATAGCTGAGGAGTTGGATGTTGGGGAAGAGTTAGTAAGGTATATTTGAGGGAGGTAGGTTGGGTAGGAAGACAGAATAAGACAGACAAGACAGTAGACAGGGGTGGGTATATGACACACAGCCAGCAGGCCATAAGCCACCTGTGGACAGGGAGGGTTGTTGGGAATTGGATGCCCATGAGCCCCCAAATGGATACAGTGGGACTGAAGTACCCACCCATGGGCAGTCACCACTACATTTTCATGGCTCCAAAGGGAGCTGAGCAGAAGGGGCAGACTGACCCTCAAAATGCACCATTTAGCCCTCAAGCTGATGTAGCAGATCTCCGAACTCCTTTTGAAGCTCATTACACACCAATCCCTGGAACTGACAATGGGTGATAGTGCCCTGTCCATGCCCGCTCCCAGGAAGGAGACAGGCCCCATCCCCTGAGGCAGTTCCACTCAAAGTTGGTGCAGGACCAGCCAACGAAGAGGTCCTGGGTTAGATCCCAGATGTGCTAGGGCCCAGTGTCATGGCCAGTTGAGGCGGGATAGGCAGATCTGCTGGGATCGGCCTTCCCAAAAGTGCAATGCTGTTGCAGTTTTATAATATTTGTTGGTTAGTCATGAAAAACACATTCCAGGATTAGTTATAACAGCATGCATAGGTATTCCTATTAACCCAAAACAACAGATCTGGAACAGTTGCATAGCAAACAGAACACATGCATATATGGAAATACAGTGGGCATTATAAAGACATGCAGGCTACATTGATAGCAACAGGCCACCAATTATAGTATTTCAACAGGGAACATTAATAGTCAAACATTTAGATATTTGTAGAACAATATGACACATGTCCCAACAGTAGGTTTGATGAAAACATGCCCATTGATTTATGTTTTTAGATTATTGGTGCATATAGGGTGGAGGATAGAGAAAGCAATACACTGTATAGGCCTCAACTGCACACAACATTGTAGGTATTGA
>NW_025052768.1:0-9890 GCF_019279795.1 Protopterus annectens | reverse complement strand
CGGACTGTGTCCGTGGCCAGTTTGACTGCTGCTGTGTGTTCACCAATCGCGGATGTCTGCTTGACTACCCATAGTGTGTAGTGCTACGGAAACCATGTTTCCCGAGACCAGAACACAATGGTGTACATCCAATGTTGCAGGTTAACAACCGCTTTAATTAATCCCCAGAGGTCCCGGTTGGGAAGTATCACCACTTTATTGTCGGAACAACACCTCCAGACTAGGTAAATCACGGCAACTTTAACCCAGTCTTAACGGCCATTTGCAAGTGTAATTAGCAGACACGTGTCAATACCTGTATGATAATACATATTGTCATGCCGAAGTTAATCTATGTTATTTGTTCAATGGCTTCTGCTATTGCCATCCCTTGCTGTGGGTGTTGCCGGTTACCATACACATGGCTTTCTCAAAGGCAGAATTCACAATTCTGAACACTACTGTGGTCTCCTTTAAGGACCCTGAGCCAGTGGTCAACAGTACTGCAGCCACTGCATCACTTACATATGCCGTCTACCGGTACCTACAGGACTGCATGGATCAGGCATTCCCTTACCCAACTGTGGTTCATTGTACCAATGCCAAGCATCCAGTGTGGTGTACCCCAGCCATACACAAGCTGTACAACGAGAGGAGGTGGCTACTACAAGGCGGAGCAGACACCTTGTGAGGTATGACACCCTTGGTCATTATATGTGTAGAGCTACAGGCTGTCATGACATGGTCCGGGGCACGTTCCACAGATATATCTACATGGACCTGGCTGACAATCATACAGCCTTCATTTGCTATGCTGGACACCTGGGAGGTCACTCCCACATATGCTCTGACTGGGTTCACGATGATGTGGAGTTTACTCAACATACACACATTGCCAAAATACGGGCTGACAGGTTCGGTGAGGACATCTCCACACCCTCCCCCCCACATGAAGAGATGTCTGTACCGGCGGTTTGTGGTCCCCAAATGTTCTGTGACGCACGGGTGGCATGCTCTTCCAGGGTAGTGAACATAGCATCCATGAGACCAGCTGGTGACCCGACTCGTGTACTCCACGCATCTCATTGGAGGAATTAGACCCACAGTTAGACAGCTGTTTCTTTGTAGCCTCACCTCGTAACGCATTCGGTTGTGTCAGCATCGGCGACTGTAGTCCCACTACAGGGCCAATGCCTCCACCTCGACTTCTGGCTATTACTGTCCCATTACCATGAGGAGACCTATCTGCAAAAGACATGGGAAGGGATCATACCGTGCTCAGATGAAGGCATAGACCTGCAGGCTACTTTGCATCCAACACGGTTTGGCTTGGTCAGGGGCAGCAGTTCATGCTGCTTAAAGCATGGTTGACATTTTCGACAGTCACCGAGGCCATTGATGGGGTCTTGCAGTCCATACAGCCTACCTCGACTCCGGCAAAAGGCCTTCAACACATTACCCCCAGGTATCGATTGATAAACCCATCGGCTTGGATGTGAACACGACATCGCAGGATGGGTTGTAAACTGGCTATGTGACACGCTCCACGCGTCATAGTTGCTGGCAGCATGTCGGACCTACTGCCTGTCGTGCAGCGTGTCCCATGGGGGCTCTTCCTTCCCTTGGCCCACTCCTCTATACATCTACATTTCCACAGTACAGGCACACACAGGGGTGTTATGGGCTACATTGTTTGTAGATGATCACAAACGGAAAAAGCTAGTAGTGGGACGGACATCTGACACGGATATCCTTCAAAGGGCCTCCCAGATATGGCGGCCCGCTGTCAGGACATGGCCTACAGCTAAATGCAAGGTAATGCAACATCATACCTGTCGAGAGTACCAGGTCACCCCTGTCCAGCATACAAGTGGCAGTCCACTGACGTGAGGGGTGACATTACCAGGATCAGGTGGACAGAGGCTGTCGGTCACCATTCGGTTCAACACACGCCAGCATCGTGGTTCGGTGGGATTTACATTGCCCACCTGTTTGTGCAGGGATTCACATCTAGATCAGGTAGGTCATTGTCTCCTTGTACCTACGGTTACACCTATGATTGACTACACTGCCCCATTCGAGGGTGTACCTGACCCGGCCACCTACAGCAGCTGGAAGGCCTCATAGGTTAATTGCCTACAGATGCAGAGTGTCATGGATTTGTGTAATGCTGCCCCACTTGTAGGACCCTGCTCCATTCAAGGTCACATACCTGTTGTTCAGTAAGGATCTGTGCCTGACATATATTTGCAGGCCATGGCTCCAATTCATATGTCATGTCTATGCCGCACTGTATCTACATCCTCGAACCACAAGGGCAGGTGACGTGAACCTTGATGCGTTCATTAATAGGATGTGTTGGAGTGACACATACGTCACCGAGACACTCACTATGCTGTGGATCTACATCACAGTACATGTGAGGCAGAGATCCTGCTAGCCTTGTTCGGGGTATGCTTGGTCCATTGGATGGGGATTGCAGATATAGGCCAGGGATTACATCATTAATACCGCTTGACAGAGGTACAGCAATATCATAAGCATTTTATCTCCGGACTGGAAGGTTGGCAAAGGAATCCTAACTATGGTGTAGGGTTATGGCTGAACTTGGGTAGATGGCCTACCCTGTACCTATGGACCTATGAACCTATATTCAGTTTGTCCCTACCATAATTTGTCTATCCCCTATCCTTCTTCTCATGTGTATATTTCGTGGTACGTGATTGTTCTCGTGGCTACTCTGCAGGTATGTTGTCTAGTGCACATACGCCATGGTTGGATTACAGTGTATTCTCGTGTCTCTACTACTGTATACTGGTGACTACTACACATCTCACATTACATGCATATGTCCATTCTGCCTTTCTTGGCCTATGGTATAACATATACAACGATTGACAACATCACATTTCAAAATGACAGTCACAACATTGGTGGTGCTTCCCAAACGCCTTTAAATAGTGTGCACCAGGAGGCAAATAACTATGCAGTACAAGTATATTTGTCTGACCTATACAAGAAACAGCTGTATGAGAGTATTGTGTTTACAATCAGCTTTTGCCCACCTTAATGATGTGGTCAGTCATTGTGGGCATTTACATCACTATAGTCCACAATATTGTATTCCTACAATCGTGCTAAGGTAATGCTCATTAAATGCTTTCCCATGAGAATAGCACAGCCTTGCGCAGGCACATAGTCAATTAGAATGTCCTTCTGTAAATTTGCTCTGTCAAGGTTCCAAGCCTGTTCGGATACAATAGCCGCTCATTTCCTACTAGATTCCTTGTCTCTGGTGAGCAGCTGTACTTCTATCTTAGATAGAGTTAACAAGGCCATCCCTCCCCAAAGTGGAAGGATGCCGGAAAGATATACATGTACATACATTTATTATTCTCTAAATCCAGCAGATAATTAATGCTGAATGACATACTTCGTTGAACTGGTTACTGCCAGGGTCAGGGTTCTCATCACACTGCAGCTACATCTGCCAGACAATTACATGCATGATAAGTTCTACTCGCTATATTGTAAAATAGAATAATATGCATTATACACTATTTGCTTCTAAACTAGCATCAGCTATATAAGGTTAAATATATATTTTCTTAACATTCTCCTCCCTTGATTGCTTCTATTCTATCCAGAAACATATACAACATTATTTACTTCCCTAGCCTCTTCCTCTCTGGAACGCTTAACTAGGGCAAGTCATTTGTTGTACATTTCAGAAAGGGATTTCATTTGGTACACAAAATCCCACCCAGGTCTCTTGATACATAGTCTCGGGTTACAGATACTGCCAACAGAGTCCCTGACTACTTTCATACAAGGTATCCCAAGAACAGACACATGCTCCTAATATGAGCAGAACAACACAAATGGTAAATCAAGATATTCAGTATGAGTGAACCCCATCCACCGTAAATGGTTTTTCCTGGAAATAGTTCGGCTAGTGGGTTTTGGGCCTGGTTCCGCCATGGCTGATGTACCTGCTGTATTACCTCTTAGGTAGGTCTTTGATATCGCGTTTATTATGTGGTACTTAAACACAACAGTCTTCTTTGATAAGCGCCAAGACGCATAATCCTCGCCACCAGGGTGCAGTCGCGGAGCCATTACATTTTGTGACACAACAGTTCTCATTGCATTCAGTTCATCAGTCACAAGTTCGGAGAGCCGGAAAAGTCACATTGCTCATTCCTTCGAGAGGTTTTGACACAACTTCCCTCAGTTCCCCGATTGATTTCACTGCTCCATAAGCTGGGATTGTTCCAGCCTGTGATATAACACTGTCACTCAAGTCCATATGAGTCAACTTTCCTTTATCTCTTGCAGAAGAAATGAGTTTTCCAAACAGCTTCCATTTCACCCACTGGATTAGTAGGTTTCTCGACTGAGTTCCCAGTTCTTCGAGCTATATCTCTTACATTTCATTTCGTACCCAGAGGCAATTCTGCAGTATGTCATATGGCTGGAGCCAGATAACCCAAAAAACAACTGCCGGACCAATTCTCAGATAACCATTGATATGCTTTTTTCCCACAAACAAAATAACAATATTCTACTTTACTACTGATGTGGGTTAACTCTGCATGTAACATTTTCCTGTCTATAACAGACAACTGTTTATACAATTCAGGATGTTTCTGCACATCTTTCCACGTTGTTCTCATTAAGCTTAAATACAAATCATGAATGGTGCTACAACTAGTACTGTAATCTTTGGCTGTTATATGACATTTGTAAGACACAGTTATGTTACAATTACTCCCACCAACTTGGACTGTATCATGTTTATGAAAACAAACAATTCCTTTTTGTGTAACAGGTAAGTACAGTGCCACTTTGTCCTGTGATCTCACAGAACCTGTATCAAAAGGTAAATATTCACAAGTCTCAATCTATCCCCAAGGGGACAGCATACATCGGAAGTCCTCCATATGATGTAGGTATGGCAGTACAAACCCAGCAATTTGAAATGTTCATAGTCTGTACATGCACACGCGTCATGCCTAGGTATGTGTTGAGGTTTGGATGCCAATCTGTGGCCAGTTCATCACGTCACTATTTGTATCTGTGTAGTTATATGCAGGAAAGATCCCAGCAAAAGTAAAGTCACCACAAACATGGTTAATAGGTGTATGATCAGTAGGACAGTAAACCAATGTCTTTGGGGTTGCTTTGTATTGTTATACACTCTGCCCCGGGTGATTCTGTCTCTATGGTATATCGGCTACAACATGTAAATCAGACTGGATATTCTTTACCGGCTTGAAAGTGTCAGTGAACCCAGGACCATTCTTTCCAAACTTGTACTGGTGGTAGGCGGCCACACAGTACCTGCACGGACCCTTCCCACGCTGGTTCCGCCCGCTGTTTATTTGACAACAGTCAAACACACCCAGATACTGAGTCAGCTCTGCGTCCGCTCGCTGTTTTTATTCGAAAAAGAGTTTAACCAAAACAGTGCGTTGGTTAATGTCCCTCTCATGTAACTGGCTAATGAGCCATCGACCTCCAGCTCATATGTATGACAGCTCTACTGTGGCAATATACATATTCCAAATCCTACTCTGAAGGGGCCAAACCTTTACATTTGAACCTCGCACATGTTCAGCAACGCTAGCAGGTACAGCAACAAATTGCCCTGTTTCTATCAACCTCCTCAACTTATTTCTCGATCCATTGTACTCGTGCCACCAGTCATGCTAGACTGGGTGGGTTGTATGTAATGATTATGCAAGAAACCAAGAATTTCAGTTTGCTGGATTGTCTGGTTCACAAATGTGTTTGTTGTCACCAGTATTTTTCCGGGGTAGCGCCAGATCTAGGATACTTTATTTACTGTATCTTTTGCCGCTGTTACGTATCCGGATTCTGGTTGGGAATGCATTCACCCATTTTTGATACAACATATCTATAATTGCCTAAACAGTATTTTCCTTCAAGTATTTATTCAGTTGTGCAACTACATATAAATAGTATGGAATGGATATGGTGTAGGAATACCACCTACTTCGGTTGAAATAGCCTCGTGCGGATGTTTGACGTGTGGCTGCGATGACGTTCAAAATGTTTGTGGCGTGGTTCAATTCCGTATGTTAGAATATTTGCCAACCAACCGTAACATATCCCCTGCTGATATACTGACTTATATTCCAACAAAATGCATATCTGAATAAATTAGACATATTGCTTTCCACCGTGAGGCAGTCCGTGCCTTCATGATTGCCTCGCCTACCCACGCCTGCTTTCTGCTGAAGGATGCTTGTTTTGTGTCTAAATATTTAAATCTAGAATCTCGAGGATTAGTCTCATTCAAAGACACTTTATGAGTGTGAGGCTGCTTTGTCTGCAGCTGCACCAGCTCGCATTATTTTCCTACTATCCTGGCTACGGTGGCGAGCTGTACATTACAATTAGCTACTTTGTAGGCAACTGAATGGGACTATATTCAAGATCACCGCATGACTAATCGGCTTACCAGTGATGCCACTGCCCCTATTCTCCACTGCTGCGATAAACATGCACCGTAGAGACAGTATACGACTATCGGGTATAACGTCCACACATCTGTTTTTCGCTAGAGTGCAAGCACGCGTTAAAGCACAATTCTGCTGCTGAGCAGACAAGTTATGCTGCACGGGTTGGGCTTCTACAATCTCATTATCAATAACTACTGCATAACCTACTTGATTCTTTCCTGTAGGACTCTTTCTACATGATCCGTACACATAAACTGTCACCTCTGCATCATCTAAGGGTATATCAGTAATATCCTGTCTGGGTAAAGTTATTTGCTCCATTTCCTGTAGGCAACTGTGTGGTGTGCCATACACAGGTGTCGGATGTGGACGCTGATGGGGTTTAATGTTGTACAACGCTCAATCACCATATGAGGTTGACTCAGGTGGTATGGTCAAACAAGAAAGATGTCTAGCACGGGTTAGGAATGCTATTTCCTCTTGCAGCAAAATGATCGCAACTGCATGAGGCACTCTCACAGTGAGAGGGTGGAATAATACCATTGATGCCGTGGCCTGTACTGCCATGGGTGCACAACAACTGCCTGTACACAATGTGGCAATGACCATGACACTGTGTCCAACTGCGATGAGTAGTAAGCTATGGGGCGTTGCTTACTTCCATGCTGTTGCGTCAAGACTGACGTCATATATCCCTGCTTACAATCTACAGTCTGAAAACATCTGTTATGATTATTCGGGAGACCTAAAACAGATGTTGAAGCTATCAATCATTTTAGTCTGCAGAAAGCTGTTTCTGCTACTGGAATCCAGTGTAGTATATCTTGTGCTGCCATAGGTGTATTAAAGATTAAAGCAGACAATAGAGCCGATTCAAAAGCATAGTTTGGTAACCAGCTTCGACAAAAGTTAGTCGGCCCAGGAAGGACATCATTCCCTTCTTGGTAGTTGGCTTGGGTGCTTGTGAAATTGCTGCCTTCCTATCGTCATCTAATGTTCTACCCTCCTTGGATACCACATATCCCAGGTACTTGACCTGTATTCTCCGTATTTGCAATTTATGCTTGTTTAATTTATGTCCCTGTTCTAAATATTTCAATAATGCTATTGTATCTTCCCTACATCGCCGCTGGCTAGGGGCCGCAAGTAGAATATCATCCACATAAAGTAGAACCTGACTGCCCCGGTGGAGTAAACCCCATGTGAATGTAAATGCAAAACAATACGGACTATCTGGATGTATAGGTATTGAAAAGGAAGCATAGCTTATATGTACCACGGTAAGATACTTCGGGGTTCATAGCATTCAATATAGTGTGTGGGTCTGGCACCATCGGTACCCTAGGTATTATTACATGATTTACAGCTTGTAAATCCTGTACCATCCGCCATTCCCCGTTTGCTTTACTATCAGGAGATACAGGGGTATTGCATGGTGAATAGTGATTACTTTGTGGATGGGGAATTCCCTCTGTGACTTTCCGGATATCTTCCGGTGTCCACGGTCTATACACTAAGGGAGTTGGGTCCTGGCCTTCCTGTCCTGCCTGAGGGTTCGGTACTTCAATTAATTGACAGATTTCACTCTGTTCTAGTGACTCTCTTCTTAGTTTATTTTACGTGTTCGGGATGTGGTTTCAATAGCTTCTCTTACAATTGGTCGTTGTGATACCTCTGTTGCCACAGGATAACGTGGGGGGGACTAGCCTGCCCTCCCGCTTCATATCCTGGATGTGGTATCGGAGGGGGTGGAGGGGGGGGTCGCTACTACTGTATTATTATCTTCTTTGTCTACGTATGATGCTTTCGCATTTTTAGTCTTCTGTTCCCTTCGGTTCACTACCTCAATCCACCTATGTGCTTGAGGGATACCCAATTGTCGCTGTTTTTTAGCCTGCACATCTTAGGGTTGCCACCTTTTCAAATGCCCAAAGTGGGACATTTGTGTTAGGAACGTCGGATTTTGCAGGGCAAAACATACCCACGGCCAGTACACAGGACAGCAATTTACTTTTGCCAGAATAGCAACTTATTCTTGTAGCATTTGAGTTGCTTATTCTGTTTATTATAATATTTTGGTGTTTCAGATACAAAATAACTGTTTTATGCTACTAAAGAAAATATAGGAAATATTTTTGTCCTAAGATATCAGGACATTTGCCATTTGTTCAGTTTGTTTGCAGGACACAACTAAAGAGGGACTGTCCCTCAAAGTGGGACAGGTGGTAACCCTAGAACATCTGCCACATTTTAAGTGATTCCAATGTTTCACTAACGATATTTTGTCTAATATACCATCAATGTCATATTTATTACCCCATTTTGCAGAATATCTCACATTATGTGCTCTCTGCAATTGCATATACTTCATCACCCGTCAAACGCGGATCTCACGATCTCTTAGTGCACTAATCTCCCATGTCTTCTAAACGACTGTTACGTAACGCTTCTCTCGCACTCATGGTATCTCCTTCCCTGTATCCACTGTAGTGTCTACAATGACTATTTACTCTACTCTGTGTTCCCCTGATCTATGTCCAAATGTAAAACTACTTGGATTGGTCTTCGACCTGCTATCACAACTGTTAACAGAAACACAATGTAGCCTGGTCCCTGATCTACAACAGAGACAAAGAGGCAAACTCTCCTTACCTGAGCCTCCTGTTTATGACTGCACGTTTTCTTCTTGGGATCCAGTTTTCCGCTTTTCAGCCACAGATCAGACAGTGGACAGCCTCTTTACACACAACAATTCAGTCGGAGGTCTTTTCACTCAAGAAGAACCATTTAGGCAACTTCTCCTGCGCAGATGTCTAACCACCCATGCACTCTGACCTGTAGCTTACCAAGGGAATTCCGGCTAAGAAGGACCACAATGTCAAATAAGTTGTTAAAACCAGACTGTAGAAATCAGTAGGCTTTTCTAAATGACAGTCAATAACACAGGAAGCTCAGGTTCACAACGTTTTAGTAGTGTACACCGGGAGGCAAAAAACTATACAGTACAAGTATAAGAGTTTTGTCTGACTCTATACAGGAAGCAATTTGTTTATATAGTGTTTACAATCAGCTTTTGCCCACCTTACTGACGTGGTCAGTCACAGGGCATTTCCATCACTATGGTCCGCAATATTCTATTCATACGAGGGTGCTGAGGTAATGCTTTTAAAATGTTTTCCCATGAGAATAACACAGCCTTGCAAGGCACCTGGTCAATTACAGTGTCCTTCTGTAATTGTTGCTCTTTCAAGGACCCTGGACTGTTCCGATACAATAGTCAGTTCATTTCTTAATACTTCCTTTGTCTCTCTGGTAAGGAGTTGTACTCTATCTTCGATAGAGCTCACAAGGCCATCCTCCTCAGTGGAAGGGAGGAAGTATACATGTACATACATTTATTTTCTGTAACCCCATGCCTCAAGT
>NW_025052767.1:0-10486 GCF_019279795.1 Protopterus annectens | reverse complement strand
GGCTGGATGGAAATTTTCCCCCGGGGGTTTTTGAAAAATTTTTTTTTTTGGGTTCCCCAAATTTCGGGGGCGGATTTTCCCGGGGTTTTGATTTTTACCCAATTTTTTTTACAATTTGGTGCTACGAACCAGGTGTTTGAACTGTGAACAAATGGTGTACACCCAAAAGTGCAGGTTGAAACCCGCTTTAAACCTCAAAATCCCAATGGACATATCCCCCCTGTATTTCAACATAACACCACCGAACATGTTGATCCCCCTGTATTCATTGAGCATTTTTTCCATGGGTGGAAGATTTTTTACATATCCTATTGACGTTTTTGGTGTGCCATTAGTACGTGTTCCACACGTGCCCCATCTGTTCCGCTGTATGGTAGCAGTCCCCATTTTGTTGCTGGCAGTTTGGGTGTGTACCCCGGGTCCCGCCAACTTTGTATGGGGAATGTTTTTAGTCCCTATGTGTTTCCTGTGTTATGCCTTACCCTGTGTAATTCCCCCGGGGTTTGCAGTTATGGGTCCATCTTGGTCGACGCTTGTCCATCCAGGGGGATTGCCTACTGGACACTGGATAGGGCTGTACACACACCCTGCATTTAGCATTCTCCGTGGATGCTTTGCATTATTAGTGGGGAGTAAGGCAGGTGCACCCACACCCCTCCCACGGGCGGACAACAGTTTTTCCCCCAAAACCCAAACCGGGCCCTTTTTTACATACCCAGGATCCCTTGCTGCAACAGTCGACAGTACCCATTAAAATCCTCATGTGGGACTGGATGTGGCCCACTTCTATGGACTCGAACTATGGGGATTTCTGTGCATAGGGCTGCATTTCATGGACAGCTATCATCAACATTAACACGGGGGGTGCATATGTCTAGCTGTGACGTGGTCACAGGGTTCACATGAAGGCTGGCCCCTTTCCCAGGGGAAATTTTTGGGTCCTACAATGGACACCAATGTGCATATGTAAAGTGTAGAGCTTGTGACTTTTCCTTTCCAGTGGGTTTGACTGCTGCTGTGTTTCACCAATGGGATGTCTGCTTGACTACCCATGGTGTGTAGTCCCAGGAAACCATTTTTTCCCACCGAACCAAATGGTGTACACCCAAATGTTGCGGGTTAACACCGTTTTAAAATCCCCAGGGTCCCGTTGGGAAGTATCACCACTTTATTGTCGGAACGACACCCCAGACGGTAATCACGGACTTTGGCACGGCCCTAGGGCCATTTAAGTAAAGCAGACGTGTCAATACATGTATAATAATACATATTGTCATGGGGTTAAGGTTATTTGGACATGGCTGCGCTATTGACATATTGCTGTGGGTGTTGCTTACCATACACATGGCTTTCAAAGGGCCCACCACATTCCTGAACATTTGTGGTCCCTTTTAAGGCCCCTGAGCCAGTGGTCAACAGTACTGCAGCCACTGCATCACCATAGGGGCCCTCTACCACGGGTGCATGGATCAGGCTTTCCCCACCACTGTGGTTCATTGTGCCAATGCGCATCCTGTGGTGTACCCCAGCCATAAAAAGCTGTAAATGAGAGGGGGGTACTACAAGGAAACAGACCCCTTTGGGAGGTATGACACCCTTGGTCATTATATTTTAGAGCCAGGCTGTCATAAGGGTCTGGGGCACATTCCACAGATTTTCTCCATGGACCTGGCTGACAATAAACAGCCTTCTTTTGCTATGCTGACACCGGGGGGTCACCCCACATGCTCTGACTGGGTTCACGATGTGGAGTTTACTCAACATACATTTTGCCAACATGGCTGACAGGTTGTGGACATCCCACATCCCCCCCCACATGAAGAGATGTCTGTACGGTTTGGCCCCCTGTTCGGCCCAGGGGTGGAACATGCCCCTCCAGGTGGAAAAAGCACCCATCCCAGTACATTGTACCCAATCTCATGGGGTTAGCCCACAGTTAGGACAGCTGTTTATTTCTAGTCCCCTTTAATTTGTGTCGCAGGTGACTGTGCCCCACCACGGGGCCATCCACTGCCCATTACTGTCCCATTACCAAGGAGCCCATCTGCACACACAGGGGAAGGGGTCATACTGCATCTAAAACCCATAGGGCCCTGCATATTTGCATCCAAACCCCTTGGCTTGGTCGGGGGTTCATGCTTCATGGTTTTTTACAGTCACCCATAGGGGGGTTTTGCAGTCCATGCCTCCCCAACCTGGGGTTCAAAATGGTATCATTGATATAAAATCAGGATGTGCCCCATAGGATGGGTTGAAAACTTATTCACACCCACCGTGGGAAAGGGACTTTCACCTATGCCTTTTAGGGGGGTGTCCCAGGGGTCTGCCCCCCCCTTTTCTACATCTACATTTCCACAGTACAGGCACAAAAATGTTATGCATTGTTTGTAGTGACCAGGTCCCATACGGGGTGGAATCTGAAAAGATACCCTTTCCCAAAGGCCCCCCGATATGCAATACCAACAGGTCGCTAAATGCAGGTAAGCATCAAAAAGGAACGGCAACCCCCGTGGCAGTCCACTGATTTAATTCCCAATCAGACACAGGTTTTTGGGCACAGCCCACACACTTTTTGGGGTTAATTTGATTTTGGGGGGGTAAAGAAAATTGCTATTGTTACATTGGGACATCATTTTCTTCACACAAGGCCCATGGTTAATTGTCAACAGACATGTTATTTGTGTAATGCTGCCCCATGTTGGGCCCTGTCCATTTAAATACCTTTGTTTTTTGACCTGTGCCTGACAGGTCCTCTGTATTACCTGCAGGTATGCTGTCTACAGTGCACATACGTCACGGTTGATTACAGTGTATCTGTGTCCCTACCACTGTGAACTGAGGACTACCAAAATCCTTCACAACATTACATGCATATGTCCATTTATTATTTTTTTGGCCTATGGGGTGTTAAGGCAACATTACATGTCCCTGTTTGTGCGGCCATGGTGGTCTTTGACCAGCCTCCCGGGGATGGACGGTTTTGTGTGTTTGGCATGTGTTCATTGCCGTACATCTGTAGGTGTGGTTGGACATGTTCCTCTTTGCGGGGACCCCATCCGGGGTTTTGTGTCATGCATCTACACTTGGAAATGCCATATGTCCTGTGCTACCCCACAGTCGTATCCCTTTCATGCATTACTACTGCGTTACTTGTTTGTATGGGTACACATATTGTGGTGGTTGGCTTGGCCTTTTCCCCATGCTATGACATAAAATCTGTAAATTTGTTGTTAAAATCAGACTGTAACACTATTAGGCTTTTCAAAAGGGCCAAAAACAGGAAGCTCAGTTTCAAACTTTTAATAGTGTACAGCAGGAGGCATATTTGCAGTACAAGATAGATTTTTGTCTGACTCTATACGGGAACAGCTTTATGTGTATTGTGTTTACAATCAGCTTTTGCCCACCTTAATGATGGTCAATCACAGGGCATTTACATCACTATGTCCACAATATTCTATTCAACACGGTGCAAAGGTAATGATTAATGTTTTCCCATGAGAATAGCCCCCTTTAAGGCACCTGTCAATTAGAATGTCCTTCTGTAAAGTTGCTCTGTCAAGGTTCCAAGCCTGTTCATACAATAGTCAGTTCATTTCCTACTGGGTTTCCCTTTTGTTCTCTGGTGAGCAGCTGTACTCCCGGAGCTCACGGCCATCCTCCTCAGGGGGGAAAAAAGAAAACATTTAAAAATTTTTTACTCTAACCCAGCGGATAATTAATGCTGAATGAAAAGGGCTGAACTGGTTACTGCCAGGGTCAGAGTTCAATCACACTGCAGCTAGCTCAGGCAATTTTGCATGGGGATTCTACTGCCATATTGTAAAATAGAATACATGCATTATACACTATTTGCTTCTAAAACGTCATATATGTTTAATATATCTTTTTTTAAAATTCTCCTTTTAAAGCTTTTTTTCTATCCAGAAAAATGTACAACATTATTTCAGTCCCTAGCCTCTTCCTCTCTGGAACCTTTTAAATAGGCAAGTAATTTTTTTAAATTTGAAAGAATTTAAATTTTATTAACAAATTCCACCCAGGTCTTGATACATAGTCTGGGTTTCAGAAAAGGCCCAAAAGAGTCCCCAACTAACCTTTCATACAGGTATCCCAACAGACACATGCTCCCCAAAATGAGCAAAACAACAAATCAAATATTCATTATGAGGAACCCCACACCTGGTTCTGGAAATGTTCCCCGTGGGTTTGGGCCTGGTCCCCCATGGCTGATACCCGCTGTATTACCTCTAGGTGGTCATGATATGCTTATTATGTGGTATATTTCAGCAGTCTTTTTGATGGGGAAGACGCCCCCTGCCAGGGGGGCAGGGCCATTACATTTTTTAGCACACAGTTCTCATTGCATTCAGTTCATCAGTCACAAGTTCAGGAAAAGTCGCATTGCTCATTACTGGGGGGTTTGACAACCCCGTTCCCTGATTGATTTCACTGCTCCAAAACTGTGATTATTCCAGCCCAGGATGTTACACTGTCACCAAGTCCATATGAGTTTTTTCCTTTATCTCTTACAGAAGACTGATCTTTCCAAACAGCTTGATTTCAACTGGATTTGTAGTTTCACTGAGTTCCCAGTTCTTGAGCTATTCTTACATTTTTATCCCCCAGGGAATTTTCAGTATGTCTTATGGGTGGAACCAGATAACCCAAAACTGCCGGACCAATTCCCCGGTAAAATTTATATGTTTTTTCACAAACATAATAACAATATCCCACTTTACTACTGGGGTTAACTCTGCATGTAACACTTCCTGTCCATAAAAACAACTGTTTAACATTTTAGGATGTTTCTGCACATCTTTTCCCCGTTGTTTCATTGCTTAAATAAATCATAATCATGCTACAACTAGTACTGTGATCTTTGGGGTTTTTTATGACATTTGTAGGGCACAGTTATGTTAAATTTCTCCCCCCAACTTGACTGTATCATGTTTATGAAACAAACAATTTTTGTGGGGAGCATGCCCTTTTTCCTGTGATCTCACAGAACCTGTATCAAAGGTAGATATTCACAAGTCTCAATTATCCCCCAAAGGGGCAAAACATCAAAGTCCTCCATATGCTGTAGGTATGGCAGTACAAACCCAGCATTTGAAATGTTCATAGTCTCTACATGCACACGCCCTGGGTAGGTATGTGTTGAGTTTGGATGCCAATCTTGGGCCCGTTCATCCTTTATTTTTTTATCTTTTAGTTTATGCAGGTAAGATCCCAGCAAAAAAAGTCACCACAACATGGTTAATAGGTGTATGATCAGTGAAACCAATGTCTTTGGGTTGCTTTGTATTGTTATACATCTGCCCCCGGTCATTCTGCTCTGTGGTATATGTCACATGTTAATCAGACTGATATTTTTACCGGGCAAAAGGGCAGGTGAAACCCCGGACACCCCTCCCAAAATGCAGTAGGCGCCAACAGTACCTGGTAGACCTTCCCCCCTCGGTTATTGTTTGATAACATTCAACCACACCCAGGATCCTGAGTCAGCTCTCCCGCTTCATTTGTTCTTTATCTGAAAAAAAGTTTAACTGCAAAAAAGTGTTTTTTTAACAATCCTCTCATGTAACTGGCTAATGAGCCCTCGACTCCAGCTCTGCAGGCATGAGAGCTTTCCACTGGCCCTAATATGCCATTCCCAAAAACTACCCAAAAGGGGGGCAAACCTTTACATTTGGAACTGTTGTCATGCTCGCAATGCTAGGGGGAGACCAAATAAATTGCCTGGGTGTCACCATCAACCTCCTCAACTTATTTTTTTCCCCTTGTCTCCAGCAGTCATGCTGACTGTGGGGTATGTGCAATGATTCTTCAGGGGAAAACCCCAAAAAATCCCCCGGTTGCTGGATTGTCTGGTTCACAACATGTGTTCTATTGTCACTGTAGCTTCTTTGTATGCCAGATCTAGGATACTTTCTTTTTCTGGGGGCCCTTTGGGTGTTGCTGCATCCGGGTTCCTGGTTGGAAATGCTTCACCCATTTTGGAAACATATCTATAATCACTAAACAGTATGTCTTCCCCTTTACATTTATTCAGCTCTATAAACTCCATATGGAGTATGGAACGGATATGGTGGTGTAGGGGAAACCCCGGGGGGGGAAAGCTCCCCGTGCATGGTGTTTACTGCAAATGTGACACACTGCTCAAAATGTTTGTATGTGGTTCCTAATTTCCCTGTTAAAAATTCTGTTAACCAACGTACCCCCTGTTGAGACATGTTTCCCCCTGGAACAAAGGATATCTACATAACTAGACCAATATTGGCTTTCACTTTTGGGGATGTACAGTCCCCTTTTAAAATTGCTCCCTTTCCCACCCCGTTTTCTGCTTTGAGTTAATGTTTAATTGTTTCTAACATTTCTACATCTAGAATCTTTAGGTTGTCATTCCTCATTCAAAAAAAAGTTTCTGAGGGGTGAGGCTGCTTGTTTTTCAGCTGCATCAGCTCCCTTAGTAATCTTATCCTGTTGCTTTGTATGGGTGCCCTTTACAATTAGCTACTTTAGTAGGTAACTGAAGGGATCTAATAAATTGGGTCAATTCCCTGATTAATAGTTTACCAGTGGATGTTATCATTCCATTCTTCCACCCATGAACATGCACTGTAGAGAACATTCACATGTATATATGTCCACACATTTTTTTTCACTAGAGTGCAAGAGGGTTTAAACAATTCTGCTGCTTGACCAAAATTTGTGGGGGTTGGGGTTCAATTTCAATATCAGTCACACTGCAAACCCCACTTGATTCTTTTCCCGTAGGGTTTCTAAATGATCCCAACAAAAATGTCACCCCTTTCATCATCTAAGGGTATATCAGTAATATCCTGTCGGTTATTCTCCCCTTTCCTGTAGGCAACTGTGTGGTGTGCCAAAAGGGGTTTCCACCTTTTTAAACCCCAAGGGGGCATTTTTGGTACAGAAACAGATTTTCAGGCAAAACGCAGTACAAAGGAAAACCTTTTTTCCAACCAAAACTTATTCAGCATTTAGTTATTCTGTTTTTATAAATTTGGTGTTTAGATACAATAACTGTTTTATCCTTTAAAAAATATGGGTAATTTTTTCCTAAATTCAGGACATTTGCCATTTGTTCAGTTTTTTGCAAAACAACTCCAGAGAGGGACTGTCCCCAGTGGGACAGGTGGTAAACCCTAGAACATCTGCCACATTTTAAGTGATTCCAATGTTTCACTAATGATATTTTGTGTAATATACCATCAAAGTCATATTTATTACCCCATTTTGCAGAATATCTCACATTATCTGCTCTCTGCAATTGCATATACTTGATCATCCGTCAAAGGCGGATCTCACGATCTCTTAGTGCAGTACTTCCCCATGTCTTCTAAACAACTGTTACGAACCCTTCTCGCACTCACTGGTATCTCCTTCCCTGTATCCACTGTAGTGTCTACAATGGCTATTTACTCTACTCTGTGTTCCCCTGATCTATGTCCATATGTAACACTACTTGAATTGGTCTTCGACCTGCTATCACAACTGTTAACAAAAACACAATGTAGCCTGGTCCCTGATCTACAACAGAGACAAAGAGGCAAACTCTCCTTACCTGACCCTACCGTTTATGACTGCACGTTTTCTTCTTGGGATCCAGTTTTCCGCTTTTCAGCCACAGATCAGTGAGTGGACAGCCTCTTTACACACAACAATTCAGTCGGAGGTCTTTTCACTCATGAAGAACCATTTAGGCAACCTCTCCTGCGCAGATTTGTTACCACCCATGCACTCTGACCTGTAGCTTACCAAGGGAATTCCGGCTAAGAAGGACCACAATGTCAAATAGGTTGTTAAAACCAGACTGTAGAAATCAGTAGGCTTTTCTAAATGACAGTCAATAACACAGGAAGCTCAGGTTCACAACGTTTTAGTAGTGTACACCGGGAGGCAGAATAATATACAGTACAAGTATAAGAGTTTTGTCTGACTCTATACAGGCAGCACTTTGTTTATATAGAGTTTACAATCAGCTTTTGCCCACCTTACTGACGTGGTCAGTTACAGGGCATTTCCATCACTATGGTCCGCAATATTCTATTCATACGAGGGTGCTGAGGTAATGCTTTTGAAATGTTTTCCCATGAGAATAACACAGCCTTGCAAGGCACCTGGTCAATTACGGTGTCCTTCTGGAATTGTTGCTCTTTCAAGGACCCTGGACTGTTCGGATACAATAGTCAGTTCATTTCTTAATACGCCTTTGTCTCTCTGGTAAGGAGTTGTACTCTATCTTCGATAGAGCTCACAAGGCCATCCTCCTCAGTGGAAGGGAGGAAGATATACATGTACATACATTTATTTTTCTCTAACCCAGCAGATAATTAATGCTGACAGACATAAGCCTGCTGAACTGGTTACTGCCAGGGTCAGGGTTCAATCACACTGCAGCTAAGCTTCAGCCAATTACATGCAAGATCATTTCTACTGCCATATTGTACAGTAGAATACAATGCATTATATACTATTTTGCTTCTAAACTGGCACTTCATATGTGTTTCTATATATATTTTCTAACAACATCCATCCGCCATATGCATGTTATTCCGCCCTTTGCCTTGGCAGGGTGTTTGGTCTCCGCAACGCTACTCTCCACATGTGATGTCCCACCTTCCCTTCTATGCCTGTGGCACCCTGTTAGACGCCTGTTTGGTAGGCAGATGTTCCGCTATATGTGTTTGACATGTCTGCATAGCTAATCATCGGTACGGTGGTTGAACATCCCGACTTGTCCACATGTGTACAGTTATGTGCACCGTGGAGTGCAAGCCTATGGGTTTGGATGGTCCATACCACATAATGGATGTACCATTCTGCACACATTCACATGCAGCCTTTGCATATCTGTACTTGAGGTGGGTTGTTAACATGTGGGGTACATATTTGCCCGTGGCACTGCCTAAGACAATACTTTACCACATTTCAGGTATGCCCATTGTGTGTAGGTGTGTAGCGCCAAGGCTACTAGCTGGGTTGGGTGCACTCTACATGGGTGGGGCTACATGCTATAATGGGGCTATTGTGTATTACATTTGCATGCATGGGTTCTGCTTCTGGATATTACGCTAGACATACGGCCCTGTTGTTAACCGTGTTGGTGTGGTACATGTTGCTATGCACATGTTTGCCTGGTTTGGTATCTTGGTTCCTTCTTGTTGTTATGTCGGCACGGCTACCCGGCTGTGTACTCTCACTACTGCTGGTGACCATTACGGTTGCCACCTTTTCCAATGCCCACAGTGGGACATCTTTTGTGGGAACATCGGATTTTGCAGGACAACACATACCCACAGCAAGGACAGATGACAGAACTTCACTTTTTTGCCCCACTATACGCTTATTCTCATAGCATTTGGGTTGCTTATTCTGTTTCTCATGCCATGTATGTGTTTCAAATACAAACTATCTGTTTTATGCTACTATTAAAGGTATATTGAGGGAATATTTTTGTCCGGAAATCTCTGGTCATTTGCCATTTTTTGATTTTTGGCGGGACACAACTGTCAAATGGGGACTGTCCATAGCAAAGTGGGACAGTTGGTAACCATGGTGACCATGCCCATGTCGCTACTCCTATGTCGGTGCGGCGCGCTGACATGCTGCGGTACACCTTCTCTGGGTATGCCCACTGACAGTGCATTGCGGGACGAACACGGTATTACGCGTATCCTTTGCTCCTTGGACGGGTACACTTAGGGCTTCGTGGGTTGTGTTTGCTTCTCCGTTTTGTTGGGACGGTTACTATGTTGCATACTCTGCGTGCGTTTCATTCTGCACGGGCCCTGGCTGGTGCCATTACTATTATGGGCGGACTGTGGAACTTTAGGTTGCTCATCGCCTGCCGGCTTACCCACGCCTCCGGAAGCATCCTACTTGGGCTCGCTCACGTACACTACGCACGTGTCTGTGGTTGCGGCGCGTACTCATTACTATGCATATGGCGCTACTACGCCGACTATTCCCTGCACCGCCGGCGCAGGCCTTACACCGGCCTTGCGCCGAGCTTCATGAATCCCGGGGTTTTTGTTTGCATATAGGTGCATGTGCCCAGTTGTCTGTGAGAGTCAGTGAGTGCATGTGTACCAGTGTTTGCAAGTGCATGTATGTGACTGTACATGAGTGCATGTGTATATTCGAGTGTGTGTGTGTGTGTGTGTGTGTGTGTGTGTGTGTGTGTGTGTGTGTGTGTGTGTGTGTGTGTGCGTGTGTGTGTGTGTGCACAGGCTGTATGTGTGTGTGTGTGTGTGTGTGTGTGTGTGTGTGTGTGTGTGTGTGTAAGTGTGTGCATGCAAGTGCATTAGTACATGTATATGAGTATTTGAGTTCATTTCTTTCAGAAAATGCATGGTAACACAAATCCTGTTATCCTAGCAACTGTTTAAGTTTATAAGAGCAATATTTAAAATATGTCCCTACTTTTTGTAAGTTTGTCCCACCATTATTTTGGGCT
>NW_025052766.1:0-9779 GCF_019279795.1 Protopterus annectens | reverse complement strand
TTTTTGTCCACTTTCCTAATAAGACAACAAAATGGGCGGGGGCCGGGTTTTTTTTTAAACTAAACACAAAAATTAAAGCCATAAATTTTTGGCAAAAAAATGGGAAAATAAACAATTTTTACACAATCCTTGCCCATGTGTCCAATATACAACATGCAGACAGTGCACCTCACCATGTTCACAAATGTACACCTGCAAATCTGTCTGCACACATCCCACACTGTCCACTCTATAACACATGCTGACAAACTACACACATCAGCCAAGTGGCACATGGGCAGACAATACAAAATTTGGGAATAAACACTGGTGTAAACAATACTACATTGATAATTATAGCTTTAATGCATCATACCTGCTCAGCTACACCTTCAAGGATGTCATTACACTTTACTGCTGACAACATGGTACACATTAAAACATTGCTATACTGTAATAAAGTCACCCTGTGCATCAGCACTATGTTAGCCTGTTCCTGCATCAATGTTACAGATGACAGGAGGTGGCACAGGTTTCATCATATGCACAGGGTGTGTTGTTGGTTTGCCAAAGGCCTACATTGAGCCATACAACTGACATGTGTGTGTGAGGGCCAAGAGTAATGTTATGGGCCAATGTGGATGTAATGTGTGCTGGTATGTATTGCCCTAGGTGTCTGGTTTATGTGTGTGTGTCTGCATGCACACAGTTCTACCATGTGGCTGCCATATACAGGGATTTGTGGGACAGCTACAGACTGTACCTGGCAGGCTTTATAGATCACCATCTCTGGCCACGGATATGGGACCTGTGCCTGGCAGGGGTGCTACAGACAGTATCAGGTACTAATCCAGACTGGGTACTATCCTCAGAGGTTGACATATGTCCACTGGATCCAGGTCCCTGCTGGGACTGGCCAGAGCCACATGCACTTGGTCTTCTAGGATGGTCTATGGACAACCCTCCTCCAGCATTGCTGGGGCTGGTACTGGCACTACGGGAGTGGCTATGACTTGACGGATGCCCATGGCGACTGCCAGCTGATGATGTTGCTGGCATACATCCACGTTGATGTCTCAACCATCCCGCACTGTCCTGACACATGGAGATGACATTGTGGAGGACATCTAATGTCTCACCCCAACATCTATCAATGACCTCAGTGTAAGTACATATGGCACCTGCTAGGTCACGGATACTGTCATTTACAGAGGTGTTATGAACCCTCTGTGCCCTTAGTCTCTGTCTGGTGTACCGCTCCATACATACCTGTGCCTCCATGATAGCCTGGAACATGCATGTGGTTGTAAGAGTTGTGGCATGTCTGCCAGGGGCATGATGACCAGCAGTGCTCTGATGAGAAATCCTGGGCATCTGCCTATGTGGTACCGTTCCAGACATCTGGCTATGGCTGCTGTGTCCTGAGGCATGTGACATAGATACCACACTGTCCTGGCCAGTTCCGCCTGTACACTGTCCCTCTGCTAAGGGCATTGGTGATGATGGATGTACAGGCAGTATGACTGTGTGCATGAATGGGGTGGAGACTTGTGTACTGTCAACTGGTGGCCCAACAACAGACCCTGACAAACCTGCCTGTGCCTCAACACACATATCCTCATTATCACTATATGTGTCAGTGACATCAGGTTCCCTGCTGCACTGAACCAGCCCCACCTCAGCACCTGTGAGAGGAAAAAAAAACACAAACCTTAATGACAGAACATGCACACACACACAAAAATACACCCTAAAAAACGCAAACAGCACAAAACAAACACACACACACACACACACACACACACACACACACACACACACACACACACACACACCCCACCAAACCCCAAAAAACCAATAGCAGTTGAGGGTTTACAGTATCACAAGAAAAACAGTCATATCACATGTCAGCATGCAGGACATGTGTTGCTCAACAGCATGCAAAGTGTAGACAGTCCTTGTTACAACAGTATACATGGCTTTGATGCATGTGTTTTTTGTTCGGTGATTGGCTCCCCTCAAATGCATACATGGACACAACATTGCTGTGCAAGTATTCAAACTCTGTAATGTACTGTGCACCATCCCCACAGGTCTACATACCATGGCTGGATGTGTATCTGTGTGTCACATAGATATCCTTTTCTGATTAGAGCCTCTGTGTCTTTAGAAAATAATTGTGGACACAGTTTTACCCATGATGTGTGTATAACACAAATCAGGGGGCATGTAAAACTGATGGAATACCTTTGGGCCACATACCCAATGTACATGTTAGGGGGTTAGATCATATTGTGGACATGCCAGTCCATCCATGACATGGCATGCAAAAACACAACTGCAAATTTAAACATCAAAATCCCCAAGTGTGTCATATGACCTAGCCACTCAATAGCATACAAGACATATATGTGTTTGTCAAATGGTGATTGGTATGCATATTGTTTAGGGGCATATGTTTGCACACACACAACATTGAGGTGTATACCCTGAAAGCTATGTGTAGTACTGTGGTTACAATAACTGGATGGGGGTGTACCATAAACCATCATCATGAAGCATCATGTGGTCACCAAGGCTCAAATTTTTCCCAAAAACCCGCACCCTTTATGCTGTACCGAACTGCCACCATGGTACATTCACCATTTCACAACCAGTTGTTACATGGGTTTGTAAGGAGGCCAAAAGGAGCATTCCCTAACATGAATGTGTTTTTTGTTCAGAGTGTTTTCCCATGATAGGCCTCTACCCCCCAGGTATATTATGTGTGTGTGGGTGACATTTGGGATACTGGAGTGTGACTTACAGAGGGTTTGAATCCCATGTGTAGCATTTTAAAATTTTCTTGTATGACTTTTTTATTTTTGTATGTTTTTATCACTCTGCCTATCCAATGGTCACTGTGTAGCCACTTTTGTTTGAGTTTCTTTTATTGCATGTGTTTGAGGCAGCTAATCACAAGTGAGATGTGTGGGTCTCACAGCAAACATGCACAGATGCATTAGGGGTAGGTGTGTTACATTTTACAGGGCCCTTTTAATTTGACATGCACTTTTATTTGAAAATAAATGTAGAACACACTCACCAGCATCTGTCCGCTGCCTTCCCAAAGGGGGACCTAAAGATATGAGACAGTTTGTCAGTGGCAACAATGTGGCATTGCTACTGTGGGTTTGCAATCTTACAGTAAAACATTTTACATTCACAGGCCAAATTTGTTCCAAATGATCAGTATTGCACAACAACAGGCTCCACATCTTCTAACTAAAATCCATTTTTGCATGATCTACCAATAGAGGTAACAGTAGTCTACAGATATGCCATGTTACCTGCATGCTTGTCTTGCGGGGGGCCCCAAACCCCCATCATGGTAAATGTCTGCTGCTGTTGTTGGCAGGTGCCACCAGGCTCAGGAGCAGCTCCTCCACTCTGGGGGGGGGTGGATTTTAACCCCCACCACCTTGCAAGCTGTTGTTTTCCCATCAGAAGCAGACGGACATGTCTAAGTAGATCACTGCAGTGGGGGGCCTGCTCATATGTCCGTTATGCAGCCGTTTACCCTCGCCACATTGCAGATGCCCTGCTGGTCTTGGCTGGTTCGGGAGAATTGAGGCTGTAGTGCTGAATCATACAGGGGAAAACCCATTTTCAGCACTACGAGGATTAAGGGCCATGATCCCTGGAAGACAAAAAGAAAAATATTTTGAGCAAGTCTTGGCACATTTAACTTTTCAGTACAGATATCACTGAACTGCCATAAAAGCAACCTATTGCTGACTGAGTTTAAACACTTTCACTACCACTTATCAGTGCTCCCCCCACAACTTGAAAGTGCCGGGCCCTCATATAAAAACCATGTTCTGCACAGCAACAAATAAAACACTATATAAGACTAAAAAGTACGGCACACTGTATGAAACACAATGCACCCCCTACCAAGCAGATATAGATCCAATGCATAAAGAAATATGTCATCCATTGCAATCTTTAAAAGGTCCAGTTACAGTATTACCATTATACCACACAACTTGTTGATGGCAAACCCGAAAAAACAATTGTGAATATAGGTGGCATACTGGAAAACTGTAAATGTTGCTAGATTGTTATATGTTGTAACAAAATATGACAGGGGATTTTACAGGCATACCCACACATCAGCATAATTACAAGACACAAAGGTATGGCAACCCAGATGTTTTTGGTACCATACAGTACTGTGTGTCAGTACAAAACCTTCTTGGGGAATGTAATTGATACGGACACACAAAACTTTCCAAGCAATGTGGACATACACCATATTTTGCTGTTTAGCCCAAGCTTCAAATAGTACTACAGTACATGCTGGATTTGGATTCAACATCAGTACCCAAACAAAAACATACATGTAGTGCTTTACAAAAAGACACACCCCCGTTAACACCCAAGGGGCAACATGTTACCCTAGTTTTTTCTGCCTAGCCCGCATAAAAGCTTTTTCTGGGATCAAAAAAAGGACCAAAAACCATAAAAGAAACAGTTTCCCCGCTATCCCAAATAACACTTTGAATATTCACCCAAAACATTGACCATCACACTCAGTCAATTTAAGTTTTTGCAAAAAAAGTATATGACTTGTGTGTGTGTGTGTGTGTGTGTGTGAGTGTGTGTGTGTGTGTGTGTTTTTTTGTTTTTTTATATATATATATATATATATATATACAAGACATTATTAAAGGGCTTTTATACAAGTTCAAACCCCGAAAAAGGAAACCCAAAAAATATGACAAGGTAAACCACAAAAGACCCCGTTAAAAAAAGTATTTAAGACATAATTTTTGTGAATTTGGGGTTTTGTAAAGCAGTGTCACTTAATTCATAATAATTATTGAATGTATTTACTTTTGTTTGGGTTATGTGTGAATACCCTTTTTGTTTTAGTTCATATTTTAAAATCACAAGAAATTTTATTTGTTATTTCATAAAAAATTGGGCCTTTTTTTTTTATGAATTTTGTGTGTTTTGTGTGCAAAGGGGTTTTTATTATTGTGTGTTTTTTTAAATTTAAAAAAAAAACAAATAGAAAATACATATAGGAAATATACAGTCCACCTTTCATGGTGGGAATATCAATTATACAAAGGATGTGAGGTATACAGTAATGTAATAATTGAAAGTCTTGTAGAAATGCATTAAAAGTGTTCACAGCCCAGGTAGCTTTACCCCTCAGGGGAACTTGCAAACTGAACAAAATCCCCACAGTGTTTAACCACATGTCATATACCAGCACTGTATGCTGTCTTTTTTTACACACTCCTACATAAAAATTAAAAACCCTTCCCCCTATTTTGTCCCCCCTTAAAAAAGTTGAAATATGTCCCTTTTATGAAAAAGTTTTAATATTTTGACACATATATATCTTTTGTATGTGTGTGCATACACACAAGGTCCACACTGTTGTAAGCCCCTGGACCTCACAGCTGAATGTTGGGCCTTGCAACATGAACAGGTGTCACATTGAACAAAAGTAACATTAGGGGGGTATATATAGCCCCAAATGCTAGATTAGCATACTAGTTACAGCAGTTCCCAAATGCTAAGCTACACTTTAATATGACTATCATGCATGTTTATTGCCAAAATGTTTATATAAATTTTTCCCTAATCCCCAAACAGCCATTGGCCACACTACTGTACAGAACACAGATAACATGGATCAGATGTTTGACCTTTAATGCTGAGCTACACATTTCACAGTTATGTCCCACCCCAAGGTACACACTGAATTGTCCATGGCAGTAGTTAAGAAACATCTGTGCATAGATATGTACTGCTAATTGAAGGGTTCACATTATGTAGAGTACTCTTCAAAACATCTACAATGCCAGTAAATAAAATCTGTTACATACCTTTCCTTTGTATGAGCTGGTATTTTTTTTTTTCCTTTTGTTTTTCCCTCTCTCTCTCTCTCTTTTGTCTCTGCAATAGAGTGATTGAGTTTTTTGGGCAATTAAAGTTTTTATGGGTTTTTGCACATGTGCATGTGATGGCCTCTGCCCCAAATTGGGGGCCCAAATTTGCAAATTTGCAGCCTGCTGTGTGGTAATTGCAGTAATCACTGTCATAGCAACCCAATGCTATAAATTGCTAACTCAGGTAGGCATGGTTTCAGCTTTCCAAGATGGGGATCATGCTTGTTTGCTGTGGACATCGTTTTTTAACGGGGGTTTATAGTTCTTATATCTGAAGCCAGGGTGAGCCAGTGATTTAAATGTTGTACTCAGACCTGAATGTTGCTGCTTCCAGTACACACTTGTCAGTGAAAAACTCACCCTAAAAATGCAAACCCCAAGATACAGGGGGTATGTTTTTTCTTTGTAAAATTAACTGCCATACAAAACTAGTTATTGAGATGTATTCTTTGGCACATTTTTTGTGAATTTTATACTGTGAATATTAATTTACTCACTTCTGAACAGTTTGTGCTTTTTAGTGTTGACATTAGCACAGGCTGCTCAAGAAAAATGGACACATTTCAGTACTGAGTATGCCTACCTACATCCTTGGTAGACCCTGAACACAAAGGTTTATTCTACATTTGGGTAGGGGGGCAGAAGTACAAAAGCATTATGTATTATTGTGTGAATTTTATCTTGCTGGACTTAAAGGGTTGCTGTGTACCTGTTAGTTTATCAAGGCAAGTAGTCTGTTCTAGCTCCCAACTGTGGACCTATCCCATGGTAAAAAATTAGCCTGTTATTCTTTGTCTGTGCACCACAGGGCTTTTCAGCACTGGCAATGGCATTGTTACAGTTGGGCTACCAGTACATGGCTACATCCGATTTCAGTGTTGTACTCCTACATAAGGGTATGCTTTGGAACTCTTCCAAAGCTATTTGCACAGTGTGTAACAGCAGAAAAGCTGATGCCTGTGTGTTTCTGCCTCTGCAGGCCTCTCAAACACTCAGGTACATATTTGAACAGACTCAGAAAAGTAGGTAAAAGTGAGGTACACCTTTAAAATATTAGTGCCATTAAGTTGAGACTTTGAGAGAACCAGAGCATATGGATTAATACACCTTTTCTGAAGTACAAGGTGTCTAACTCTTACTTATTGTCATTATTCATTAAGTGTAATTCACCACCTTTCGGGCCAAGTACTTTTCAGAGGGATTCAGAGGTACACAGCTAAAATTTTTTTCAAAATCAGGACATCCCTGAAAATTAGGCACAGTTGGGAGGTATGGCCTCTGCCTAATCAGATATGCCAGTGTTTGTCCTGCTATGATACTGTGTGGGGTTGAAAGTGCTGTTAACATTATTTCCTGCTAGAATGGCTGCTTCTTTATCACAGTCATGTAATGAAATTTCCCACAACAACTGCTGGTAAAGATCCACAGAACAAGTTGTGTTATGGCATTCCTTTTTTTCCTTTACATTCACTCTCTGATGCATGATATATTTATTTCAGCACCAACTTGCTGTATATCAAATGGGCTTAGTGGTACTTCATGAGTGTGAAGGGCCCTTTGAGACTGACAGAGGTGTTTTATTTTGCTGCTAAACAGAACAAGGGCCCTCAAAAAGAGTGACTAAGGCACTTTTAAGCAGTTGTAAGTGGTTTGCTTTTGAAATGCTTAGCTAAAAAAAAGCACCTCCCCCTAACACTGCTTAAAAGTGCTTACCCCCCTAACCCCATTTTCTTTGAAAAAAAAGAAAATGGGGAGATAGGAAAGTGGTAAAAAAGGGCAAAAAGAGGGAAAGACAGTGGGGAAAACAGCTGGGATGTGCAGGATGGGTGTAGGGAAGGTCCATAGCTGCCCATTTCTTTAACAGCAACAGCTGTGCATATGCAAAAAATTTTGGGAGGGAAATATGAAACCTTCCCCCCCTGAGAGAGGGGAGGACAACAAAGTATGTTGTACTCCCAAATTAAATTACTTTTTATGTGTCCAGCGGACATGTGTGCAAAATATATGTATTTTTTTTTGGGAGCAGATTGCCCTTTTTTTTTAGGTGAGAGTGGAATGTGGGGGGGGAATAGGTATATTTGGGGAGGTAGGTTGGGGGGGTAAACAGACAAGACAAACAAGAACATACAGGGCGAATATGACACATGTGGTGGGTGAACACCATTGACGGAAAAGGGTGTTTGGAAATCCCCCATGAGCCCACAGATGGCAACAGTGGAACTGAGATCCCCACCCATGGGCAGTCACCACTGCACCTTCACAGCCCAGAGGGTGGCTTTTGGGGGGTGTAGGAGGGGCAGGCTCACCCATGAGTGCCACTTGCCTCAAGCTGGCGGGGGATCAGGACAGAATGCTCTATCTCTTTCACCACAGCCCGGATTGTTGGGGGGTGATAGGTGGCCCTCCTCCCCCCTTGCAGGGGGGGAGCCCCATCCCAGCCCCCAAGGTGGCACAGGGCCAATGGAGGAGGAGGTCCCAGGCTGGGCACCCGGGCCTGCTGGTGCCAGGTGCCATCGCCAGCTGAGGTGGGACAGGTGGGTCCCTGGGACCGGGCCCTTTCCCATATGTTCTATGTTTTGGAGGATTTCATGAAAATATGGGTTAGTAACAGTCAACAGCATTCCCAATTAGTTATAACAGCATGCAGAAGTATTTCCATTAACCCAACACACCAGAGTTCCAACAGTTGAACAGCAAGCATAACACATGCATATATAGAACAACAGTGGACATTACAACAGCATGCAGGTTTAATTGATGGCAACAGGCCACCAATATTGTAGTATTTGAACAGGGCACATGCATTGAAATAAATGCAGATATTTATAAACCAATAGGACATATGTCCCAACAAATATTTTGAGATTAGACATACCCATTGAGGTGTGGAATTGCATTTTTTATGCACATACAGTAGGGTGGAAAAAGATAGCTCCATTAACAACTTATATATCCTTCTAGTTTACACTACATTCCTATTAACCGCAGTTATATGTCCCCTACATGTATTATATACCCAATTGTCCTTAAATTGTGAAATGGGTTTTGCTAGATCTTTATATACATGAGCTGTATCTGACATACAAACTGTCCGGGATGCAGATGTTACTGCTACATATTTTGTGAGTTGCTCAGACACACTACTGCTGAGATGGTACACTGACAGATCTACTTTCCTATAATTATCTAGATAGGTTCAGGTGCAATTATCAGTTATATGTTAACAGCTCCCTACATTTCTGGCAGCACACTGACATTTCTGGGGAACACAATACCAAGCTACTCATGTGCCAGATTAACCTGTACATGCTGGGCATGAACCAACAGTTGAGGACTGTAAATATGCTTAAAAGCTACTGGCACACCCTTCATCCACTTTATATGGGCCTACCCAAGTGTGGGTTAACAGCGCTTAATACAACAGTACTATTTCTATAATGCAAGAGTACAACAACATATCAAAGAAAATGACAGACACACTCCAGGAATTATACCTTTATTAAAAACTTAAAACACTTTTCTAGAGGCTCTCTCATTTATTTTATATAACAGTACATGCAGAATAATTATTAAAGAATTATTATACCTTTATTTATTGGGTTAAAGCACTTTTTTCAGGCTCTCTCATTTATTTTATATAACAGTACATGCAGAATAAATACTAACCTGCTTGTGGTGCAGCCTTAACAGCCTATCTGCATAGGCTTGCTGGTTCGCAGTGCGGGCATCTACAGCTGTGAAGTAAATGAAGTGATATTGAGACACACCTATCCATAGTATAGCCTAGAATAGCAGTTCTTACATACTTAATTCCATGGCTACTTACTCAGTAGTGGGGCATTTTCCTCCCCC
>NW_025052765.1:0-10372 GCF_019279795.1 Protopterus annectens | reverse complement strand
CCAAGTAGGATGTGTCCGGAGGTGGCTAGCAGGCGATGAGCAACCTAATGTGCTGACTGCCACGGTCCGCCCATAATAGTAATGGCAGCAGCCAGGGCCCGTGCAGAATGAAACGCACGAGAGTATGCAACATACCCGTCCCAACAAAATGGAGAAGCAAACACAACCCACGAAGCTAAGTGTACCCGTCCAAGGAACAAAGGATACGCGAACACCGTGTTCGTCCTTCAATGCACCGTCAGTGGGCATACCCAGAGAAGGTGTACGCAGCATGTCAGCGCCGACGACATAGGAGTAGCGACTAAGGTTACCACCCTGTCCCACTTTGGGGGCAGTCCCTCCATGGGCAGTTGTGTCCCGATAAAAAATATTAAAACGCAAATGTGCTAAGATTGTAGGACAAAATGATATCCCATATGTAATGTAATGGTTGCATGAAATGGTTATTTCCGTAAGTAAAATACCTAAATGTCACAAGAAACAGAATAAGCAACCAAACTGCTACAATAAGCTTTATTTAGGCAAACAAGTGAAGTTCTATGCTATATAGTGACTGTGGGTGTGTTGGCCTGTAAAATCTGATGTGAGTCGAAAATGTCCCACCTTGGCCATCTGGAAAAGGTGGCAACCCCAGTAGCGACATGGGCATGGTCACCAGGGTTACCAGCTGTCCCACTTTGCCATGGACAGTCCCTCATTGGACAGTTGTGTCCCGCAAAAATCGAAAATGGCAAATGACCTGATTTCTGTGCAAAAATATTCCCTCAATACACCTGTAATAGTAGCATAAAACATATATTTTGTATATGAAACACATACATGGCATAAGAAACTAATAAGGAACCCAAATGCTACAGAATAAGCGTATAATGGCAAACAAGTGAAGTTCTGTCAACACCCACTTGCTGTGGGCATGTGTTGTCCTGCAAAATCTGATGTTTCCACAAAACATGTCCCACTATGGGCATTGGAAAAGGTGTCAACCATAATGGTCACAAGCAGTAGTGAGTACACAGCCGGTAGCTGTGTCGACATAACAACAGGAAGGAACCAAGATACCCTAAACACAGGCAAACATGTGCATAGCAACATGTCCCACACCCAGCAACGTGTTTGTCGCATACACAGGACGGCGTATGTCTAAGTGTAATATCCAGAAGCAGAACCCATGCATGCAAATGTAATACACAATAGCCCCATTGTAGCATGTAAGTCCCACCCATGTACCTGTGCACCCAAACCAGCTAGCATCCTGTGCAGCTACACACCTACACACAATGGGCATACCTGAAATGTGGTAAGAAGTATTGTTAGTAGCCAGATGCAAATATGTACCCCTCATGTCACCAACCCACCTCAGGTACTGACATGGAAATGGCTGCTTCTGAATCTGTCTGCAGAATGTGTACATCCCACATGTGGTATTTCGCCCAAACCATATAGGTTTGCACACACGGTGCACATACCTCTAGAGATGTGGACAAGTCGGGTTCTTGAACCTCCGCATCGCTGATTAGCTATGCAGAGAAGTCAAACACATATAGCGGAACATGTGCCTACCAAACAGGACGTCCTAACAGGGTGCCACAGGCAAAGGGGAAGGTGGGACATCACATGTGGAGAGCAGCGCCGGACGGCCAAATACACATGGTCAAGGTAAAGGATGGAACAACATGCATATGGCGGATGGATGTTGTTAGAAAAATATATAGAAACACATATGAAGTGCCAGTTTAGTAGCAAAATACTATATAATACAGTGAATTGTACTGTACAATATGGCAGTAGAAATGATCATGCATGTAATTAGTGTAGCTAGCTGCAGTGTGATCGAACTGACCCTGGCAGTAACCAGTTCAGCAGGCTTATGTCTCAGCATTAATTATCTGCTGGGTTACAGAAAAATAAATGTATGTACATGTATAACATCCTCCCTACCCCTGAGGAGGATGGCCTTGTGAGCTATCGAAGATAGAGTACCCTTACCAGAGAGACAAAGGAACGATTAAGAAATGAACTGACTGTATCGAACAGTCCAGGGTCCTTGAAACAGCAACAACAATTACAGAAGGACACTGTAATTGACCAGGTGCCTTGCAAGGTTGTGTTATTCTCATGGGAAAACATTTTAAAAGCATGACCTCAGCACCTCGTATGTATAGAATATTGCGGACCATAGTGATGGAAATGCCCTGTGACTGACCACGCCAGTAAGTAAGGTGGGCAAAAGCTGATTGTAAACACTATATAAAGAAATTGCTTACTGTATAGAGTCAGACAAACCTCTCATACTTGGACTGTATAGTTTACTGCCTGCCTGTGTACACTACTAAAACGTTGTGAACCCGAGCTTCCTGTGTTATTGACTGTCACTTAGAAAAGCCTACTGATGTCTACAGTCTGGTTTTAACAACTTATTTGACATTGTGGTCCTTGTTATCCGGAATTCCTTGGTAAGCTACAGGTCAGAGTGCATGGGTGGTTAGACATGCAGGAGAATTTGCCTAAATGGTTCTTCTTGAGTGAAAAGACCTCCGACTGAATTGTTGTGTGTAAAGAGGCTGTCCACTGTCTGATCTGTGGCTGAAAAGTGGAAAACTGGATCCCAAGAAGAAAACATGCAGTCATAAACAGGAGGCTCAGGTAAGGAGGGTTTGCCTCTTTGTCTCTATTGTAGATCAGGGACCAGACTACATTGTGTTTCTGTTAACAGTTGTGATAGCAGGTCGAAGACCAATCCAAGTAGTTTTAAATTTGGACATAGATCAGGGGAACACAGAGTAGAGTAAATAGTTATAGTAGACACTACAGTGGATACAGGGAAGGAGATACCACGTGGTATGAGAGAAGGGTTACGTAACAGTCGTGTAGAGGATATGGGAGATTAGTGCACAAACAGATCGTGTGATCCGCGTTTGACTGGTGATGTGAAGTACATGCAATTGCAGAGAGCACATAATGTGAGATATTCTGAAAAATGGTGCAATAAATATGACATAGATGGTATATTACACAAAATATCATTACTGAAACATTGGAACCACTGAAAATGTGTTGCAGATGTTCTAGGGTATCCACCGTTCCCACTTTATGAGGGACAGTCCTCTTTTGTGTCCTGCAAACAAACTGAACAAATGGCAAATGTCCTGATATGGTAGGACAAAAATATTTCATATATCTTCTTTAATGGTAGCATAAAACAGTTATTTGTATCTGAAACACCAAAATATCATAATAAACAGAATAAGCAACTCAAATGCTACAAGAATAGGTTGCTCCCCTGGCAAAAAGTGACTTCCTGTCCTTTCTACTGGCAGTGGGTATGTTTTCCCTGCAAAATGACACGTAACACTAATGTCCCACTTTGTGCATTTGAAAAGGTGGCAACCCTAAGATGTGCAGGCAAAAAAACAGCGACAAGTGGGTATCCCCCAAGCACATAGGTGGATTGAGGTCGTGAAGGGAAGGGAACAGAAGACTAGAAGTGCGAAAGCATCATAAGAAGATAATAATACAGTAGTAGCGACAGCACCCCCCCTCCACCACCTCCGATACTACATCCAGGATATGAAGCGGGAGGGCAGGCTAGTCCCCCCCCCCACGTTATCCTGTGGCAACAGAGGTATCACAATGACCAAATGTAAGAGAAGCTATTGAAACCACATCCCGAACCCGTAAAATACCTAGGGACAGTCAAGGAAGAAGAGAGTCACTAGAACAGAGTGAGGATATTTGTCAATTAATTGAAGTAATGAACCCTCATGCAGGACAGGAAGGCCAGGACCCAACTCCCTTAGTGTATAGACCGTGGAAGATATCTGAAAGTCACAGAGGGAATTCCCCATCTACAAAGTAATCAGTATTCACCATGCAATACCCCTGCATCTTCTGATAGAAAAGCAAAGGGGGAATGGCAGATGGTACAGGATTTACAAGCTGTAAATCATGTAATAACACCTAGGGTACCGATGGTGCCAGACCCACACACTACAATGAATGCTATGAACCCGCCACAGAAGTATCTTATGGTACATATAAGCTATGCTTCCTTTGCAATACCTATACATGCAGATAGTCCGTATTGTTTTTGCATTTACATTCAGGGTAAGAGATACAGCCATACCCGGCTATCGAGGGATACTGTGAAAGTCCAACGATATTCACAGGAGATGGCTAGCAACATTCCGGTGTTTAGTCCACCGGGAGCCAGTCAAGTTCTACTTTATGTGGATGATATTCTACTTGCAGCCCCTACCCAGCAGCAATGTAGGAAGATACAATAGCATTATTGAAATATTCAGCAGAACAGGGACATAAATTAAGAAAGCATAAATTGCAACTACAGAGAATACAGGTCAGGTACCTGGGATAGGTGGTATCCAAGGGGGGTAAAACATTACATGATGATGGAAGGCAGCAATTTCACAAGCACCCAAGCCAACTACCAAGAAGGGAATGATGTCCTTCCTGGGCTGACTAACCTTTGTCGAAGCTGGTTACCAAACAATGCTTTGGAATCTGCTCTATTGTCTGCTTTAATCTTTAATACACCTATGGCAGCACAACATATACTACACAGGATTCCAGTAGCAGAAACAGCTTTCTGCAGACTAAAACGATTGATAGCTTCAACATCTGATTTAGGTCTCGAATAATCATAAGAGATGTTGTCAGACAGATTGTAAGCAGGATATATGACGTCAGTCTTGACGCAACAGCATGGAAGTAAGCAACGCCCCATAGCTTACTACTCATCGCAGTTGGACACAGTGGCATGGTCAGTGCCACATTGTGTACAGGCAGTTGTTGCAGCACCCATGGCAGTACAGGCCTCGGCCTCAATGTTATTATTCCACCCTCTCACTGTGAGAGTGTCCCATGCAGTTGCGATCATTCTGCTGCAAGAGAAAATAGCATTCCTGACCTGTGCTAGACATCTTTCTTGTTTGACCATACCCTGAGTCAACCTCATATGGTGATTGAGCGTTGTACAACATTAAACCTATCAACGCCACGTCCGACACCTGTGTATGGCACACCACACAGTTGCCTATATGAAATGGAGGAAATAACTCACACAGACAGGATATCACTGATATACCCTTAGATGATGCAGAGGTGACAGTTTATGTACGGATCATGTAGAAAGAGTCCAACAGGAAAGAATCAAGTAGGTTATGCAGTTATTGATAATGAGATTGTAGAAGCCCAACCCCTGCAGCATAACGTGTCTGCTCAAGCAGCAGAATAGATAGCTTTAACACGTATTGTACTGTAGCGAAAACCTGATGTGTGGACATTTATACCGATAGTCAGTATGTTGTCTACAGTGCATGTTTATGAGCAGCAGTGGAAGAATAGGGGAATGATAACATCCACCGGTAAACCGATTAATCATGTGCAATTTACCTTGAATGCATTAGATTCGATTCAGTTACCCACTAAAGTAGCTAATTGTAAATGTGCAGCTCATACAAAGCAACAGGATAACAGTAGGAAAGGTAAGGCACGAGCTGATGCAGCTGCAAAACAAGCAGCCTCACAGTTGGAAAGTGTCTTTTTGAATGAGGAATGACAATCCTCAGACATTCTAGATGTAGAAATGTTACAAACAATGCAAACATCAACTACGAAAGCAGAAAAGCAGACGTGGGTATGACGAGGAGCAATCCTTGAAGACGGACTGTACATATCCACAGTGAGAAAGCCAATATTAACGCCTAATGTATTCAGATATGCGGCTTGTTGAGCCATGGGTAGAGCCATGTCTCAACAGGGGATGGTACAGTTGGTTAACAGAATACCTAACATACGGAATCAGAACCACATACAAACATCATGAGCAGTGTGTCATTTGCAGTAAACATCATGCACAGGAGCATTTAAACCGAAGGAGTGAGTTTACCTACACCACCATAACTGTTCCGCATTATTTGTATGGAGTTATACAGCTGAATAAATGTGAAGGGAAGAAATACTGTTTAGTGATTATAGATATATTATCAAAATGGGTAGAAGCATTCCCAGCAGGAAACCGGATGCAGCAGCAGTGGCAAAGGTCCCAGTAAAATAAAGTATCCCTATATCTGGCATACTGTAATGTTTTTACAGTTACAATAGAACACTTTTTGTGAACCAGACAATCCAGCAACCTGGGGTTTAAATTGGTATTTCATGAATAAAATTTGCATGTACAACCCACAGTCATCATGACTGGTGGCAGGTAATGGGATCCCGAGAAATAAGTTGAGGAGGTTGATGGGTGACCCCCAGACGAGTTGCATTTGCTGTTTACCTGTAGCATTGGTGAGCATGACAACAGTTCCAAATGTAAAGTGTTTGCCCCTTCAAGTAGTATTTGGAATGGCATATCATGTGCCACAGTGGAAAGCTGTCATGCCTGCAGAGCTGGAGGTCGATGGCTCATTAGCAAGTTACATGAGAGGATTTTTAACCAATAACACTGTTTTGCAGTTAAACTCTTTTACAGATAAAGAGCAAAGTCGGACATAGCTGACTCCAGTATCCTGTGTGTATTTCACTGTTATCCAAAAAGTAACTTTCGAGTCCAACGGAAGGTCGGTACCAGGTACTGTTGGCAACGCCTACTGCAGAAAAGTTTGGGAGAGGTCGCCCTGGGTTCACCTCACCTTATTCAAACCGTAAAGGATATCAAGTCTGATTTACATGTTGTAGCCAATATACCATAGAGACAGAATCACCCGGCCAGACTGTATAACAATACAAAGCAACCCCAAAGACATTTGGTTTACTGTTTTGATCATACACCTATTAGCCATGTCTGTGGTGACTTTACATTTGCTGGGACCTTACCTGCATATAACTACACAGGTAGAAATAGTGATACATGATGAACGGGCCCACAGAGTGGCATCCAAACTACAACACATACCTGGGCATGACGCTGCATGTACAGACAATGAACATTTCAAATTGCTGTGTTTGTACTGCCATACCTACATCATATGGAGGACTTCCGATGTATGTTGCCCCCTTGGGGATAGATTGAGACTTGTGAATATTTACACTTTGATACAGGTTCTGTGAGATCACAGGACAAAGTGGCACTGTACTTACCTGTTACACAAAAAGGAATTGTCTGTTTTCATAAACATGATACAGTTCAAGTTGGTGAGAGTAATAGTAACATAAGTGAGTCTTACAAATGACATATAACAGCCAAAGATGACAGTACTAGTTGTAGCATCATTCATGATTTTATTGAAGCTTCATGAGAACAATGTTGAAAGATGTGCAGAAACATCCTGAATTGTATAAACAGTCCTCTGTCATAGACAGGAAAATGTTACATGCAGAGTTAACCCGCATCAGTAGTAAAGTATAATATTGTTATTATGTTTGGGGGAAAAAAGCATATCAATGGTTACCTGAGAATTGGTCCGCAGTTGTTTTTGGGTTTTCTGGCTCCAGTCATATGACATACTGTACAATTGCTCTGGAAAACAACTGTAAGACATATAGTTCGAAGAACTGGGAACACAGTCGAGATAACTACTAATTCAGTGGGTGAAATGGAAGCTGTTCTAAAAAATCATTCTTCTGCAAGAGATAAAGGAATATTGACTCATATGGACTTGAGTGACAGCTTATATTTTGGCTGGAACAATCCCAGCTTGTGGAGTAGTGAAATCAATCAGGAACAGAGGAAGTTGTCAAAACCTGTCGGAGGAATGAGCAATGTGACTTCCCGCTTTGAACTTGTGACTGATGAACTGGATGCAATGAGAACTGTTGTGTCACAAAATGTAATAGCACTGCACCCTGGCGGGAACTGGTACGTGCTTATCAAAGAAGACCGCTGTGTCTAAGTACCACTTAATAAGCACAATATCAACGCCCACCTAGAGGTAATACAGCAGGTGTCAGCCATGGGAACCAGGCCCAAACCCACTGACAACCATTTCCACAAACCATTTGGTGGATGGGGTTCAGCCATACTGAATATCTTGATTGCCATTTGTGTTGTTCTTCATATTGGGAGCATGTGTCTGTTGGGGTACTTTGCATGAAAGTATTAGTCAGGGGCTTTGTCACGATTGTACCCGAGACTATGTATCAAGACCTGTAGTGGTATTTGTCAATACAAAATGAAATCCTTTCTGAAATGTACAACAAATGACTTGCCTAGTGAAACGGTCCAGAGAGGAAGAGGCTAGGAATGAAATAATGTTGTATATGTTTCGGATAGAATAGAAGCAATCAAAGGAGGGAGTATGTTAGCAAAATATATCTTTAAACATATATATGACAGGCAAGTTTAGAAGCAAATAGTGTATAATGCATATTATTCTAATTTACAATATGGCAGTAGAACTTATCATGCATGTAATTGCCTGTAGTGTAGCTGCAGTGTGATCGAACCCTGACCCTGGCGTAACCAGTGCAGCAGGCATGTCATTCAGCATTAGTCATCTGCTGGGTTAGAGAATAATAAATGTATGTACAGGTATATTTGTCATCCTTCCACTGAGGAGGATGGCCTTGTGAGCTCCATCTAAGACAGAGTACAGCTGCTCACCAGAGACAAAGGAACATAGTAGGAATGAAGTGTCGACATCTGAACAGTCTTGGAACCTTGACAGAGGAATTTACAGAAGGCCAGTCTAATACACTATGCGGCTTGCAAGGCTGTGCTATCCTCATGGTAAAACATTTAATAAGCATTACCTTAGCACTGTTGTAGGAATACAATATTGTGGACTATAGTGATGTAAATGCCCTGTGACCGACCACATCATTAAGGTGGGCAAAAGATGATTGTAAACACAATACTCATACAGCTGTTTCTCGTATAGTCAGACAAAACTCTACACTTGTTCTGCCTAGTTTTTTTCCCCCCAGTGCACAGTATTTAAAAAGTTGTTAATCTGAGCTTCCTGTGTTATTGACTGTCATTTTGAAAAGACTAATGAGTGTTACAGTTTGATCTAAACAACACAATTGACAGATGTGTATGTTCTAGCATGGGAATAGGTCAAACCAACCACCACAATCACCATGTGTACCACATACAAACAGCCAGTAACACGCAGTAGTAGTGCATGAAGGCATACATGACTGTGGGAATAGTACAGGACATATGGCACTGCCTGCAGATGCATGACACAAACCCCAGGATGGGTGTCCCTGCAAAGAGGAACATGTGCCAACCACAACTCCCACAGATGTACCGACAATAACAACACATGCCAAACACACAGAAACACTACCTCCCAAAACACGACTGCAACGGAGGCTGGTCAAACACCAACATGAAGCATGCACAAACAGGGACTTGTGTAATTGTTGCCTTAACACCCCCCCATAGGCCAAAGAAGAATGGAATGGACATATCCATGTAATGTTGTGAAGGATGTGGTAGTCCTCGATCACAGTGTTAGGGACACAGATACACTGTCATCAACGGACGATGTACACTGTAGACAGCATACCTGCAAGTAATACAGAGGACACTCATGACAGAAATATACACATGAGAAAGAGGATAGGGGATAGACAAGTGTAAATGGGACAAACTATGAATATAGGTTCATATGTCCATAGGTACAGGGTAGGCCATCGACCCATGTTCAGCCATAACCCTACACCATAGTTAGGATTACTTTGGCAACCTTCGTGCCAGATAAAATACTTATGATATTGCTGTACCTCTGTCAAGCAGTGATAATGATGTAATCCCGGGCCCATATCTGCAATCCCCATCCAATGGACAACATACCCCCGAACAAGGCTAGGAAGGATCTCTGTCTCACATGTACTGTGATGTAGATCCACAGCATTGTGAGTGTCACACCAACACATCCCATTAATGACCGTGACAAGGTTCATGTCACCTGCCCTTGTGGTTCTGAGGGATGCAGATACAGTAGGTGAAGCATAGACATGACATATGGGTTGACATGGCCTCGTATGTCAGGCACAGGTTAACACTAAACAACAGGTATGTGACTGAATGGGGCAGGGGTCCTACAAGTGGGGCAGCATTACACAAATCCATGTCATCCTGCATCTGTATGACAATTAACCTATGAGGCCTTCCCAGCTGCTGTAGGTGTTGGGTCAGATACCCAATGGGGCAATGTAGTCAATCATAGGTGTAACACGAATGGGTACAAGGAGACAATGACCTACCCTGATGTAGATGTGAATCCCTGCACAAACAGGTGGGCAATGTGTCCCACTGAACCACATAGCAACGGTGTTGAACAATGGTGACCACAAACTCTGTCCCCTGATCCTGGTAATCACCCCGCGCCAGTGGACAGGCACCATATGCTGGACAGGGTGACCTAGTACCCTCGACAGGTATGATGTTGCATTACTTTGCATT
>NW_025052764.1:0-10984 GCF_019279795.1 Protopterus annectens | reverse complement strand
CTGAAGGGCCAAACCATGTGTGCATTACTTAACGGTGTATGTGTGGTATGTGTCTGTACATGTGTGTGTGTGTGTGTGTGTGTGTGTGTGTGTGTGTGTGTGTGTGTGTGTGTGTGTGTGTGTGTGTGTTTGTGCGCAAAGCAAGGTGTGTGTGTGTGTGTGTGTGTGTGTGTGTGTGTGTGTGTGTGTGTGTATGTGGGTGAGTGTAGGATACATTTTGCAGCTTGTGGGTCTATTTTAATTTTACTTTGACCCTGCTTTTCTAGTTCAGAAATCTCAGCATCAGTCGGCTTGGGAACAGCTTAGGCTAAACAAATGTACTAAAATGATACAGGAAACTCTAGGAATTCAAAATTTGCAGGTAATTTTAATTTTGGTCACATGCACAATGTATTATACTGTATTATATTATATTATATTATATTATACAGCTAGCTTGAACTTCTCATTAAGGAATCATTCTTCATGACACCCAGAAACACAACGGTAGTTCTGTAATAAACAGAATGTATTTAGCAATCAAGAGTGAAAAATAAACCATGCTGGCTTCTTTTTTGCTTAGAACTTTACCAGGAGCAGAAATAGTTGCAAAGAAAAGTGTCTTAGTTTTGTTTTTTTAAGTAATATTATTACCTTTCCAACTTCACATTATGTACTATGTGCAGGTATCTGTACTTGACTCCATACTCTTTTCTCTATTTTAATTATATTACATCCATTTGAGCCCATTCTGTTATAACTGTGTGCTGATGAAATCATATTACATAGGTCTGACCTATTGACTTCAGTAATCCAAAAGGACCTTCAAAAGAATTTCTCCCACTTCAGTCATTGGCTCTGCAATAACGATCTTAATATCAATATTGCTAAAATTGCCTCCATAGCTTTTGGAACACAGCAAAGTCTTCAAGAGCAGCATTCTTTCCACTGTGATCCTTAGCAACTCAAAAATGTCTTAGGTTGGGGGCGTGGCTAGCATGGTCATGGTGTAGCAGCAGATTTCACAAGCTCCACTAAGGAAAATATATCTTCACTGGAAATTTGTCTCATATCAAGGAATAGTGGATTTATTTTTACAGAATATGATAACATTCAACATACACTTCAAGAATATCTACTTAAAAATTGAAATTGGATATAATTTCCAGTCAGAACTTTCTTGGGTGGCATAAGCTATGGAACCTTCTTGGCTAGGCTTACATAGGCCCTTGGGCTGATAGCCTAGTACCTACCTATGAACCTATGAACCTAAAATTTTCATCTGAATAAGTGCTTCACTTCTGTGAGATTTTCAGCATGAGCTATACTAAGGCAAACAACCAGGATTCCAGTCTAAAAGAAGAACTGCAGACTTTAATAATCAATATTCAAGATCTCACAACTAAGATTGATAAAATTGACTGTAAAATTGACAACTTTAAAGAAAAAGCTACTAAGCAGATGGATATACTTCATGAGGATTTAAAACAGCAAAAAATCCAAATAACAAGTATTGAGGAAGCTTTAACAGACTTTGATGGAAGACTACTAAAACATTAAAACAGCATAGAATTTTGCTTAAACAAAATACCACATTACAACAAAAACTGGATAATTTAGAAATTAGATCATGCCGGACTAATGTAAGGATTTTTGGACTTCAGGAACATATAGAGGGAAACAACATGTCAAGTTTCCTTAATACATGGTTGCCAAAATTTCTAGATTAACCATAGGCTTTATCTTTTGGTATAGAGAGAGCACATCGGTCTCTCACATCAGGAATCAGCACCATCAGGAAATAGCCTAGATCTGTCAGTAAAATTCTTATCATCTTCAGATAAAAATTTAATTCTTAAAACAGCCCGGTCAAAATCACCTTTAAAATACAATGACTCTATCATTCGCTTCGACAATGACTATTCAACAATGGTTATTGCCAAGAGAAAAGTATTTCTACCTTTAAAGAACTGAAAAAGGTGCAGATTAAGACTCACCTCTTGCTTCCAGCAAGATTAAAGATTTTTCTCCCTGGTGGCCCTTCTATATTTGAGGATCTTGTCTCTGCTTTGACCTATGTTAAAAAACACAAATTACTGGAAAAAATAGAAGAGATGGAGTGGGCTAATCCCTCTCTTAAAAGAATGGCTTCTAAATCTACATGTAAATCTACTGAAAAACAAGAGACTAAAAAACAAATGAGAATTATGGACTATTTACACAACAAACTATTAATGTGGACTATACTTTTATTAACAAGTTTGTTTTGATGTAATATAAACACAAGGAAAGACATACACATCCTTTTTATATGTTGCATATATATAATGTTTAATTCATAACATAACAAGATATAATATGTTTGTCTTTACGGCTTTTTTCCTGGTTAGGGGTCGCCACAGCAGAACTCCAGTCCGCTAATGATTGGCAGTAAATTTTTATGGTGCTGAGTTGCCAGCCCGACATCCAACCTTCAACGAAGGCACGCCCATTCACACATGTCTTTCAAACGCTACTCGACCGTGGGGAGAACATGCAGACTCCACACAGAAGGCACTCTAGCCGAGAATCAAACAGGAGAACCTCTTGCTGTGAGGCAACAATGCTACTGCTGCACCACCATGGCTTTATAACAAGATATAATATAACTTACTAAATTTATTTTCAGTATAATTATAATTAACACTTTAAGTTTCCATTCTACGCAAGTAAACATGCCATATATCAAACATCACCGTAGTATTTGTTTCATAGTATATGATACCACTTAGCTGTTTATTACACTTTGCATTATCACACAGTTGCAATCTACACAATTATAAACATTTAATATCTTATTATGTAAGACAAAATGTAGGGATACATTGGGAAAATATAAAGTAAAGAAAAAGTTCCTTATATACATATATATATATATATATAAAATATTCTTCATAGATATCTTATTATTCATAAGTCTCCCTAAAATCAAAGCAATATTAACGCATAATACATCCAAAGCCTTCTTTTCTCTTCTAACTGCACTTCATTTAAGGCATAGAGAATAACTTATTCATATAACAGCCTTCTTTTCTGTTCTAATCATACAGTACTGGTCAGCATTTATCATAAATGTGTTAGACTCCCACAGTAAGAACAAAATACACAATGTAAATAATAAATATGTACATGATATATATTTGTTCAGAATAGGTCAATTGTAGGGGATGTAGTGTAGTATTTATGTGTTTAACTGTTGATACACACATTGTTTTGAGAAGCTAGGAGTTGTTATATGTATTTGTATTACAAGACTCATTATTTAAATACTTATCTAAACTCAAGGGAATCTATATAGTTAAAAAATGAACGTAGTGCTTTTAAATGACAAATAAAACAGTAGGAAGAGTTACAGCAATATTTTCATGCTGTGTTTGAAAATCCTTTTGTTAGTGACAGTTTTGCAATTTCTAGTATGGGTAATGTATATGTGCAGGATTACATGTTTTAAAATGTTTTTTTTTTAACTGAAAATCAGCTGTTTCCCACCGAAAAAATAAGGGAGATAACTTTGAACACTTTGTTTACCTCATGCAGTGTCCTCACAATCTAATTATCCTTTTAAAATACTCTCTGTGTGCTGTGGAACCATTTCTCTTCTGTCTGTACTCCCTCGACGATGTGAAGCAGCCAGATGATGTCACAACCGCACAATGAATATTTCCAGGAAGTGCTGAAATGAATTTTGACTGTAACATGGTTTATCAGTAATTTTTGTTTTAAAACACAGTTATTTACTTAAAACAATCAAATATATGGTCAATAAGAAGGTTTTGTACTATAATAACATAATATCTTCATCTCTAATAACATAATATCTTCATCTCTTGCAATCTGAAGAAAGGAAAATAGAACAGAAGAAGGAGGAAAATGTAAAAGAAAAAAAAAGATGAGAGAGGGGTTGGTTTTGAGAAAACAGTGAGAGTATTAAAACGTAAATATTTATGTGCTTTATTCATAGACCTTATAACTGTAAACATTGATGGTAACATTTGTTTTTATATATAAATTTTTTCTCTTTCTTCTTCTCTTCCTTGCAGTATCTTTGCACACTATGGTAATGGTTACCTTACTTAAAGTTAGTGACTTCACAAAACTTTGCAGTCTTTATGTTTAACTGTCATAGGTAAGGTCATGCATTTCATTTCAGAATGTTTGCTTGCATAGCTAAGAACAGAATAACATAAATAGCATACTGAAAATAATTTTGCAATAGATAACTTATTCTGTCATTTGTGAAAGCTTTTGAATATACTTGTGTTTATATTGGTTTCTTCTCATTTGTGGTTGATATATTGTGTATTTATATGAGATACTGTTTATAATCACATTTATATCTTGTAAACAGTCATTCTAAATATAACAGCTTATAAGGGAATTTAACTATATGTTAGCCCTGTTTTATTTTATTTTTCTCTCTTTTCTCTCTCTCTCTCTCTCTTCTCTCTCATATTCATGTATATAAGTTAAAATAAGGGAAGACATATAACGTGAGTTAATAGCATGTTATTACAAAATATAATACCATATAAACAAATCATGACTTGAATAATGACATTGTGTCCTGGATAACATACTATATCTAACAACCTAATAGAAATGTTTTTTATACAGACAATTTCTTTTATCTATGCTAATAGTAAGGAAGTGGGTTAAACTACATAATTTTTCAATAATCTGTTAGATATTTGTCTTATTTTGGAATTTAAAAATCATATACTGAATCTATTAGGTTACACATGTTTTATATTAGATATAACATCTATGCACATATAAGACTTTGGTTATGCTAATGTTTCTAATTTAAAGTTTATAAAATATACTATTAGTGGAATTTTGTATTCCGTTTCTACAGTTTAGGGGTTGATCTCAGTGACAGATGTCTTTGGGATTAGGAGTTTATAACTCCAGGTGGGGAGCATTGGGGTGTTTGTTTTTATCTAGTATATGTAATAATTTTTTTAAAAAAGAGTTTTTTAACATCTAGTGTAGCTTATTTACAAAAAATATAGAGAATAACGCTCAGGGAATACATTTTTTTCCTAAAGACATGAGATTTAATAATTTTACTAGGAACAATTTCATTTTTTGGGGGAAATTCTCAAATTGTATGTATGATAATTATATGTTACTAATGCATCCTTAATGTACAATTACATAATATGACTATGTTGAAAGGTATGTCACTTAACATAAATTGTTTGAACAATCCTTATAAAAGAAGTAATCTATTTAAATATTTAGCTTTTCATAAACCTAATATAGTATTCTTACAAGAAACCTATTTAACAAAAGACACCATTAAATTCTTAGATACAAATAAATACACAAATATAGTAAGCTCTGAGTGCTTGTGGAACAAAATATTACCATTACCCAGAGTAATCAAAACATACCAGGACAATAAAGGTTTGCTCTATTTGGTTGTAATTGAAATGGGTAAGAAATTATATACATTAATTAACAACTACTGGTTACTTGGTATTGGTAATAATACTATTAGACACATATTAAATCAAATAGTTTCATTATCTGAGGGACATATCATTATGGCAGGTGATTACAATTGTATCCTAGACCCTAAAGATACAACTGCTTCAGGAAAAAGAAAAATTACAGCACAAGCTAAACAACTTATAAATTTCATAAACTCTTACCTACTCAAAGATATTCATCATTTTGTGGATCATAACTCATTACAATACATGTTCTATTCTAATAGATATAAAACTTATTCTAGACTTGATTGAATATTTCTTTCTACACAGATAATGAATAACCTGACCAATAGAAAAATTATATCATGTCCAATCTCTGACCATAATACTATTATATTTGAACTTAATATTAATAATACCCATAGTGTCCAAATTAAAAGAATACCAGCATATCTCACACAATGTAAAGATTTTCAGTTATTCATAACAGAAGAGACACAAAACTTCATAAATATAAATTCAACATCAGACACACAAGACATTTATTTGGGATGCTTTAAAAGCATATTTATATGGACAAATTAACAAATGGTTTCATAATAAGATGAAAGTATGGGATAAAGACATGGAAATAACACAAGATAAATTGGACTCTTTATACACAAAAAATAAAGACAATCTGTCTTCTAAAAATATAAGAGATGAGATTTATAAACTAAATGAAGAATATAGCTCTATCCTACATCATAAAATGAAGATAACTCTAGAAAAATATAAGTTTCTTGCTTATTCCGCAAATCCTAAACATCTATCAAACCTTAAAAATAAGATCAAAAGATTAAATAAATATAACTATATTAAAGAAATACATTCTACAAGAAAGAAAAAAAGAAGTATATAGTATACAAGATATATTAGAAGAGTTTAGATGTCACTTTCATGAAATCAATCCACACAACAAATTCAAACACAAGATAACATAAGAGATTATATTAACAAGAATGCATATAATAAACTAAACAAACAACAAATAGATGTTATTGATAAATTACTTTATCAGATTTACAAAGTCAAGTAAATAAGCTTAAACTTAATAAAGCACCAGGAAATTATGGAATTATTCATGAAATATATAAGATAATGCCCAAAATGGCTTTTTCCTTACTACATAAAGTATATAATATGGCTTAAAATGATAATATTATACCCCCATCCTGGAAATATACATTTATATCCCCTATTTTAAAATCAAGCAAAGATCCAAATACTGTTCCTCATATAGACCAATATCTTTACTGAATATTGATTACAAGATGTTTATGAATATATTCTCAGAAAGATTAAAGAAATTCTTATAGGTTCATAGGTTCATACTAGGCTATCTGCCCTAGGGCACTTCTAAGCCTAGCCAGAGTGTGTTTGGCTTTCACCACCCATTTTAAATGAATTTTGCTATGCCCTTTTTCGAGGTTAGTATACTGTGCCTCTGTCTAACAGTGACACAGAAGTGATACACTGGGGTAAACTCTACTATCTCCATCCACTCATCAAGATTCCCTCTTGAAGAGTGTCAATGATGGACCGTCAACCTGACTGGGATTTTTATTCCAGAGTGAAGGGAGCCTCTGGTTATGAATCTGTCCTCCAGCAATGTCCTATTTATTTCAGTGCTGAGGTTCAAGTCTCTCGAGCCGCATAGCTCAATGGGATTTTGGATTTTCTGAGGCAGCATGTCCATTAATTCCGGAGTTGGACATGGCTTTGCTACGACAGGGTACAGATCGCCTCTGAGCAGGCGTGTGTGTATGCCACCTGAGTAGAGCTGGAGTTTTTAACTGGGCAGCATATGGCATCTGTTTGAGCCCTTGATCCTCTTGGTGAGGTAGTTTTGGGGTCTCTTTCCAGTTAAGCTGCAGGTGTCTCAGGAGGTACATCCCAAAAGGGGCATTGTACTCAATTATGGGCCTGATGAGGGATGAGTAAAAGAGGCACGATGACCTCCCATGATCCAGATGCGAATCCCTTCATGATTAAGTGGGCTATATAAAATGTTTTTCTAACCACTTTGGCCATGTGGTTGTCAAATGAGAGATTGCTATCAACTTGGGTCCCCAGGTCCCTAATTACTTCTTCCGTACTTAATGGATTACCACCTATGTGGTAATTTGTGGGCACTTTGTTTTTAAGCAAAGGGATGACTATACACTTTTTGGTGTTTAGCTTGAGGCCGTGGCTCTGGCACCAGTTGTCTGTTTCTATGAGGCCCTTTTGTAGGATGCTTGTGTCGGCTGGAGAGTCGATTATGGTGCCCAGTTTTCAGTCATCTGTGGAATTTGTCAGCCACAGTCCTTCCCGTGTTAGCCCTGTACCTCCGAGAAATATATAAGCAGAACAAGAGAGGTCCCAGGACTGAGCCTTGTGGGACGCCACTTGTAACTGGTTTGGAGTCAGACATGGCTTCAGCAATTCTAACCATGTGGATTCTGTCCTTGAGCCAGTTCGCAACCCAGCTAGTGACATAGGGGTTTATATTTAAGCTGGTGAGCTTATCTATAATGCCCAAATGGGGTATTGTATCGAAGAGCTTTTTGCAAAGGTCCAGGTAGGCTGTGTGGACCACCTTCCTCCTCCTCCTCCTCCTCCTCCTCCTCCTCCTCCTCCTCCTTCTCCTCCCCCTCCTCCTCCTCCTCTCCCTCTCCTCCTCCTCCTCTCCCCCTCGTCAATGGCCTTGGTGACTGTTTCAAAGAAATCAACCAGGTTTAAGAGGCAGGATCTGCCCTTAACAAAGCCAAACTGGGTAGGATACAGTGTCTGTAAGTCCCCAATACCTTTATTTATGAGGTCCATGATGATCCTGTCCATAGCTTTGCAGACCAAGCTAGTCAGGCTTATGGGGCAATAGTTTCCAGGATCTGTTGAGGCACCACATTTGTGGAGAGGGACCACTGTTGCTGTATGCCACTCTTTGGGTTCATATCCTGTAGTAAGGCTGAGACTGAACAGTAGTTTTATGTTTGGGTATAGTTCTTCTTGGAGTTCATGTAGGATGCAGCCCAGGACACCGTCTGGTCCCACTGATGCTGTGTTTTTTTCTTTGGAGAGGGCGGCTCTTACCTGAGCATCTGAGATGTCAGGGGGGCAGCACTCTGCTAGGATAGATATTTGCCCTTTTGGTGGGGAAGGAGAAGTTTCATACCTGAACCTGTCAGCTAGGATGTTGGCAATGTCTGTGGGTTTGGTGTATTTTTTGTCATTTTGGACTAATTCTGAGCATATTTGGGAATTCCCACCCAGGTTCCTAACATAACTAAATAAAGCATTGTGATTATCCTTAGTGTCCTGTGCAATTTTTCTCTCGAAGCTGGACTTAGATGATTTTATGAGTGCCCGTAGGTTTTTGCTATTACTGATCAGAGATGCCTTCCTTTTTGGGATTTTGCTCTATCATGTAGTAGCTTCCTCCTTCTATTGTATAGTTTGTTTATGGCTGGGGTCCACCAGACAGGACGCCTAACTTTGGAGGATTGGGTCTTGGTTTTATTTGGGATTGCATGATCTATGCATTCCTGAAGGTGTTCATAGAATGCGTTTATAAAGGATTCTGTGGTCTGGGCCATATTTTCCACAGGTCGGGCTTGAAGGATTCCACCTCGGTTTTGAGGAGTGTGAAATTTGCTTTAGAGAAGTTTTTCACTGTGGTTTTCTGGGCAGGGGCTGGCCTCGGATGTGAATATCTAGTGAGACGGAGTTTATGGTCTGATCTACCAGTGAGCGATACACTTCTGGTCTGGGAGCATAGAGTCCCCATGTTGGTGATGATCAGGTCCAGTATGTTTTCCCTCTTGTGGAGTGGCAGCAAGTTGTTCATAGCATTTGAGTTTATAAATTCTAGGAACCTTCAGGCTAGGGTGTTGGAGCTAGGAGTAATGCTCCCAGTCTATGTTAGGGTAGTTGAAGTCGCTCAATATAATGGTGTTTGGAGACCTTCATATTTTCCAGTGTTCTCAGGAAGGCCGAGGGGTTCCTGGGTTTGGGAGGGTGGTCTGTAGCAGGCTATAAACTAGAAGGCAGTTTTACCTACAAAGTTAGTTGCAATATGGATAGTCTCTCAGATGCTTCTGTTGTGCCACCAACCTGGAGGAATGGTATCTTTATCTAATATTGATACTCCCCTCCTTTTGTGGTTCGTCCAAGTTTTGGGGCCGAAAAACATGGTATGAGGTATAACCTGGTAGTGCTGGGAGGTGCTCTCAGAGCCTTGAACCAGGTTTCTGTTACTACACAGATATCTATGTTCTCCATGCTAAGAGAGTTTCAAGGTGTGCGCCTTGAGAGTTTAGACTTCTGAGGCTGATTAGTATTACTCTTAGTTTCTTTTATCCCTTGTGATGATACCTGCCTATGGAGGTGGGTTTGTCTTTTGAGCCTTGCCTAAAAAAGGCACTATGGAAGGTGGCAGAAGAGCCTTTGCCAATATCCGAAAGCCCAGGGGTGACAAGGTGCAAAGCTCCGTCCCTAGCGAAGCATCGTGGGCTTGTCGAGCATGTCATCCAGGCAAGACAGGCATATTGGGATCCCCTTTGAATGACACCAATACTTAAGCCAATTGTTGAAATTGATCATCTTGTCTTCATATTGTGACATCATTCTTGGTGAGGGTAAGATGCTACCCAAGGTCAGGGTCATACTGACGGCTACATGCCTCAGAGAGCTCCTCTCATGTCTCTTTCATGCAGTCCAGGGAGGTATCGTCCCTCAGGTCATTCACACCAGAATGGACAATGACTGAGTCATATTTGTACATGCCTTGGAGTGACCTGAGTGCTTGTGCTGTTATGTGGCGGATCCCATAGCCCATCAGGCAGCTCACCATGACCTTCTCCTTGTTCAGCCTGGTGGCGGGACGCCAGTGTGCCTGACTCCATAGAGTCACCTATTACAAGTTAGGTATCGCAAATGTGTTGTTTAGCCTTAAGGGTTGTGACTATTCAAAAGGCACACTGGCTTTGTGAGCCTATGTGTTGCACGTGTTTTGTTTTGGGAGTAGCGGTTTGCTTGGGTGTCTGCTTTGGAGGTCTCTCGCTGCTTAGGCAGATTTTATTTAGAGCCTCCGAGTATGTTTTGTGTGTGTTTATGTGTTTAGTTTGCTGTCGTGGTAGGTCTATGTGAGACTGGAATTGTAGTGAGTGTGGTTTCCTTCTCCTCCTGACTGGTTGCGCCAGTAGTGAGTTGAGAGAGCTGTAGGAAGCTCCAGTTTGGCTGTATATGGTTGCATCTCTCACATGTGTTGGAATTTGTTGGGAGGAGGAGAGGGTTGTCTGTGTACATGAGGCAGTTGTAACATTGCCTCAAGATTCCCAGATTCATCAGCTGGACCGGAGAGGAGAGATTGACAACTGACCTTGGACATGCTAGAATAGTATTGGGAATTCCTTTATAATTGAAAAAAGGGCCAATGGGGAACAAAGTACTCTCAAGGGGAGTTTGTGAGGGTGTAGTGCTTTTAATTTTTTAGTGCTGACTTATAT
>NW_025052763.1:0-10898 GCF_019279795.1 Protopterus annectens | reverse complement strand
TTTGATAAACTAAAAAGTAAAAGTCACAAACTTTTTAATAACCTTAAAATTTACCTTTTGGTAAAATGGAGCGGAAAAAAAAAAAGTAAAAGTCACAAACTTTTTAATAAACTTAAAATTTACCTTTTGGTAAAAAAAAAAGTCAAAAAGTCAAAACTTTTTTAATAAAGTTACCTTTTGGTAAAATGGAGCTGGAAAACAAAAAGTCAAAAGTCACAAACTTTTTTAATAAACCTTAAAATTACCTTTTGGTAAAATGGAGCGGGAAAAAAAGTAAAAGTCACAAACTTTTTAATAAACCTAAAATTTACTTTTGGTAAAATGGAACAAAAGTCAAAAGTCAAAACTTTTTTAATAAAAATAAAGTTTACCTTTTGGTAAAATGGAGTCAAAAGTCAAACTTTTTAATAAACCTAAAATTACCTTTTGGTAAAAAAGTCAAAAAGTCAAAAGTCAAACTTTTTTAATAAACCTTAAAATTACCTTTTGGTAAAATGGAGCTGGAAAAAAAAAGTCAAAAAGTCACAAACTTTTTAATAAACCTTAAAATTTACCTTTTGGTAAAATGGAGCTGGAAAAAAAAGTAAAAAGTCACAAACTTTTTTAATAAACCTTAAAATTTACCTTTTGGTAAAATGGAGCAAAAGTCAAAAAGTCAAAAACTTTTTAATAAACCTTAAAAGTTTACCTTTTGGTAAAATGGAGCTGAAAACAAAAAAGTCAAAAGTCACAAACTTTTTTAATAAACCTTAAAATTACCTTTTGGTAAAATGGAAAAAAGTAAAAAGTCAAAAAATAAAAAAGTCAAAAACTTTTTAATAAACTTAAAAGTTTACCTTTTGGTAAAATGGAGCTGAAAAAAAAGTCAAAAGTCACAAACTTTTTAATAAACCTTAAAATTTACCTTTTGGTAAAATGGACCGGAAAACAAAAAGTAAAAGTCACAAACTTTTTTAATAAACCTTAAAATTTACCTTTTGGTAAAATGGAGCAAAAAGTCAAAAAGTCAAAACTTTTTTAATAAACTTAAAAGTTTACCTTTTGGTAAAATGGAGCCGGAAAAAAAAAGTCAAAAGTCACAAACTTTTTTAATAAACCTTAAAATTACCTTTTGGTAAAATGGAAACAAAAAGTCAAAAGTCACAAACTTTTTTAATAAACCTTAAAATTACCTTTTGGTAAAATGGAGCAGGAAAAACAAAAAGTCAAAAAGTCAAAAACTTTTTGTAATAAACCTTAAAGTTTACCTTTTGGTAAAAATGGAGCAGGAAAAAAAAAGTCAAAAGTCACAAACTTTTTTAATAAACCTAAAATTACCTTTTGGTAAAAAAAAAAAAAAAGTCAAAAAGTCACAAACTTTTTAATAACTTAAAAGTTTACCTTTGGTAAAATGGAGCAGGAAAACAAAAAGTCAAAAGTCAAAACTTTTTTAATAAACCTTAAAATTTACCTTTTGGTAAAATGGAGCAGGAAAAAAAAGTCAAAAAGTCACAAACTTTTTTAATAAACCTTAAAATTACCTTTTGGTAAAATGGAGCAGGAAACAAAAAGTCAAAAAGTCACAAACTTTTTTAATAAACCTAAATTTACCTTTTGGTAAAATGAAAAAAGTAAAAGTCAAAAACTTTTTTTAATAAAAGTTTACCTTTTGGTAAAATGGAGCTGGAAAACAAAAAGTCAAAAGTCACAACTTTTTTAATAAACCTTAAAATTTACCTTTTGGTAAAATGGAGGAAAACAAAAAGTCAAAAGTCAAAACTTTTTTAATAAACCTTAAAATTTACCTTTTGGTAAAATGGAACAGGAAAACAAAAAGTCAAAAGTCACAAACTTTTTTTTTAATAAACCCTAAAATTTACGTTTTTGTTTAAAATGGAGCAAAAAAAGTCAAAAGTCACAAACTTTTTTAATAAACCTTAAAATTTACCTTTTGGTAAAATGGAGCAAAAAGTCAAAAGTCAAAACTTTTTAATAAACCTTAAAGTTTACCTTTTGGTAAAATGGAGCTGGAAAAAAAAAAGTCAAAAGTCACAAACTTTTTTTAATAAACTTTAAAAATGTACCTTTTGGTAAAAATGGAGCCGGGAAAAGCAAAAAAAAGTCAAAAGTCAAACTTTTTTTAATAAACCCTAAAATTTACCTTTTGGTAAAAATGCAAAAGTCAAAAGTCAAAAACTTTTTAATAAAACAAAAGTTTTGGTAAAATGGAGCAGGAAAACAAAAAGTCAAAAGTCACAAACTTTTTTAATAAACTTAAAATTTACCTTTTGGTAAAATGGAGCTGGAAAACAAAAAGTAAAAAGTCACAAACTTTTTAATAAACCTTAAAATTTACCTTTTGGTAAAATGACAAAAAGTCAAAAGTCAAAAACTTTTTTAATAAACCTTAAAAGTTTACCTTTTGGTAAAATGGAGCTGGGAAAACAAAAAGTCAAAAGTCACAAACTTTTTTAATAAACCTTAAAATTTACCTTTTGGTAAAATGGAGCAGGAAAACAAAAGTCAAAAGTCACAAACTTTTTTAATAAACCTTAAAATTACCTTTTGGTAAAATGGAGCAGGAAAAAAAAGTCAAAAGTCACAAACTTTTTTAATAAACCTTAAAATTTACCTTTTGGTAAAATCAAAAAGTCAAAGTCAAAAAAAGTAAAAAAAAACAAAAGTCACAACTTTTTTAATAAACCTTAAAATTTACCTTTTGGTAAAATGGAGCGGAAAAACAAAAAGTCAAAAACTTTTTAATAAACCTAAAATTTACCTTTGGTAAAATGGAGCAAAAGTCAAAAAAGTCAAAAACTTTTTTTTTTAAAAAAACCTTAAAAGTTTACCTTTTTGGTAAAAATGGAGCCGGGAAAACCAAAAAAAAGTAAAAAGTCACAAACTTTTTTTAATAAACCCTAAAAATTTACCTTTTTGATAAAAAAAGCAAAAAAAGTCAAAAACTTTTTTTTTAATAAAGCTTAAAAGTTTACCTATTTGGTAAAAATGGAGCTGGGAAAACCAAAAAAAAGTAAAAAAAGTCACAAACTTAAACCCTAAAAGTTTACCTTTTTGGTAAAAATATGGAGCCGGGAAAACCAAAAAAAAGTAAAAAAGTCACAAACTTTTTTAATAAACCCTAAAAATTTACCTTTTTGGTAAAAATATGGAGCCGGGAAAACCAAAAAAAAGTAAAAAAGTCACAAACTTTTTTTTAATAAACCCTAAAAATTTACCTTTTTGATAAAAAAACAAAAAAAGTCAAAACTTTTTTTTAAAGTTTTAGTAAAATGGAGCAGGAAAACAAAAAAAAAGTCAAAAGTCACAACTTTTTTAATAAACCTTAAAATTACCTTTTGGTAAAATGGAGCGGGAAAAAAAGTAAAAAGTTACAAACATTTTTTTAATAAAACCTAAAAGTTTACCCTTTTGGTAAAATGGAACAAAAAGTAAAAAAGTCACAAACTTTTTTTTAATAAACCCTAAAAAATTACCTTTTTGGTTAAAATGGAGCAAAAAAAAAGTAAAAAAGTCACAAACTTTTTTTAATAAACCCTAAAAATTTACCTTTTTGATAAAAAAAGCAAAAAAAGTCAAAAAAGTCAAAAACTGTTTTTTTTTAAAATTACCTTTTTGGTAAAAAACAAAAGTCAAAAGTCAAAACTTTTAATTTAAAAGTTTACCTTTTGGTAAAATGGAGCAGGAAACAAAAAGTAAAAAGTCACAAACTTTTTAATAAATAAAAAAAATTTACCTTTTGGTAAAATGGAGCCGGAAAAACAAAAGTCAAAAGTCACAAACTTTTTAAGCTTAAATTTTACCTTTTAAAAAAATGGAAAACAAAAAAAGTCAAAAGTCAAACTTTTTTAATAAACCTAAAATTACCTTTTGGTAAAATGGAGCAGAAAACAAAAGGCACAAACTTTTTTTTGAGAAACCTAAAAGTTTACCTTTTGGTAAAATGGAGCAGGAAATCAAAAGTCAAAAAGTCAAAACTTTTTTAAACCTTTTGGTAAAATGGAAAACAAAAGTCAAAAGTCACAAACTTTTTAATAAACCTTAAAATTTACCTTTTGGTAAAATGGAGCTGGAAAACAAAAAGTAAAAGTCACAAACTTTTTTAATAAACCTTAAAATTTACCTTTTGATAAAATGCAAAAAGTCAAAAGTCAAAACTTTTTAATAAACTTAAAAGTTTACCTTTTGGTAAAATGGAGCTGGAAAAACAAAGTCAAAAGTCACAAACTTTTTTAATAAACCTAAAAATTTACCTTTTGGTAAAATGGATAGGAAAAAAAAAGTCAAAAGTCACAAACTTTTTAATAAACCTTAAAATTTACCTTTTGGTAAAATGGACCGGAAAACAAAAAGTCAAAAAGTCACAAACTTTTTAATAAACCTAAAATTTACCTTTTGGTAAAATGGAAAAAAAAAGTCAAAAGTCAAAAACTTTTTAATAAACCTTAAAATTTACCTTTTGGTAAAATGGAGCTGGAAAACAAAAAGTCAAAAGTCACAAACTTTTTTAAAACTTAAAATTTACCTTTTGGTAAAATGGAGCCGGAAAACAAAAAGTCAAAAGTCACAAACTTTTTAATAAACCTTAAAATTTACCTTTTGGTAAAAAGTCAAAAAGTCAAAACTTTTTAATAAAAATTTACCTTTTGGTAAAATGGAGCTGAAAAAAAAAAAAAAGTCACAAACTTTTTTAATAAACCTAAAATTACCTTTTGGTAAAATGGAGCAGGAAAAAAAAAAGTCAAAAGTCACAAACTTTTTTAATAAACCTAAAATTACCTTTTGGTAAAATGGACCGGAAAACAAAAAGTCAAAAGTCACAAACTTTTTTAATAAACTTAAAAATTACCTTTTGGTAAAAAAGTCAAAAGTCAAAACTTTTTTTTAAAAAATTACCTTTTGGTAAAATGGAGCTGGAAAACAAAAAGTCAAAAACTTTTTAATAAACCTTAAAATTTACCTTTTGGTAAAATGGAGCCGGAAAAAAAAGTAAAGTCAAAACTTTTAATAAACAAAATTTTTTTAATAAAAACAAAATTACCTTTTGGTAAAATGGAGCTGAAAACAAAAAAGTCAAAAGTCACAAACTTTTTAATAAACCTTAAAATTTACCTTTTGGTAAAAATGGAGCAGGAAAAAAAAAGTAAAAAGTCACAAACTTTTTTAATAAACCCTAAAATTTACCTTTTGGTAAAATGGACAAAAAGTCAAAAGTCAAAACTTTTTTAAAGCTTAAAGTTTACCTTTTGGTAAAATGGAGCAGGAAAACAAAAAAGTCAAAAGTCACAAACTTTTTTTAATAAACCTAAAATTACCTTTTGGTAAAATGGAGCAAAAAGTCAAAAGTCAAAAACTTTTTTTAAAAAAGTTTACCTTTTGGTAAAATGGAGCAGGAAAATAAAAAAGTCAAAAGTCAAAACTTTTTATAAAACTTAAAGTTTACCTTTTGGTAAAATGGAGCTGAAAACAAAAAGTCAAAAAGTCACAAACTTTTTAATAAACCTTAAAAATTACCTTTTGGTAAAATGGAGCCGGAAAACAAAAAGTCAAAAGTCACTTTTAATAAACTTAAAATTTACCTTTTGGTAAAAAACAAAAGTCAAAAAGTCAAAACTTTTTAATAACCTTAAAAGTTTACCTTTTGGTAAAATGGAGCAGGAAAACAAAAAAAAAAAAGTAACAAACTTTTTTTAATAAACCTAAAATTACCTTTTGGTAAAATGGACCGGAAAAACAAAAAGTCAAAAACTTTTTTAATAAACCTTAAAATTTACCTTTTGGTAAAATGGAGCAAAAACAAAAGTCAAAAGTCAAAAACTTTTTAATAAACCTTAAAGTTTACCTTTTGGTAAAATGGAGCCGGAAAACAAAAAGTCAAAAAGTCACAAACTTTTTTAATAAACCTTAAAATTACCTTTTGGTAAAATGGAGCAGGAAAACAAAAGTCAAAAGTCAAACTTTTTTAATAAACCTTAAAATTTACCTTTTGGTAAAATGGAACAAAAGTCAAAAGTCAAAACTTTTTAATAAACTTAAAAGTTTACCTTTTGGTAAAATGGAGCGGGAAACAAAAAAGTCAAAAGTCAAACTTTTTTAATAAACCTTAAAATTTACCTTTTGGTAAAATGGAGCGGAAAAACAAAAGTAAAAAGTCACAAACTTTTTAATAAACCTAAAATTTTGGTAAAAAAAAGTCAAAAGTCAAAACTTTTAATTTAAAATTTACCTTTTGGTAAAATGGAGCAGGAAAAACAAAAGTCAAAAGTCACAAACTTTTTAATAAACCTAAAATTTACCTTTTGGTAAAATGGAGCAGGAAAAAAAAGTCAAAAGTCACAAACTTTTTTAATAAAACTAAATTTACCTTTTGGTAAAATGGACGGAAAACAAAAGTCAAAAGTCACAAACTTTTTTAATAAACTTAAAATTTACCTTTTGGTAAAATGGAAAAAAAGTCAAAAGTCAAAACTTTTTAATAAACCTTAAAATTACCTTTTGGTAAAATGGAGCCGGAAAACAAAAAAGTCAAAAAGTCACAAACTTTTTTAATAAACCTTAAAATTTACCTTTTGGTAAAAAGTCAAAAAGTCAAAACTTTTTTAATAAACTTAAATTACCTTTTGGTAAAATGGAGCTGGAAACAAAAAGTCAAAAGTCAAAACAAACTTTTTAATAAACCTTAAAATTACCTTTTGGTAAAATGGAGCAGGAAAACAAAAAAAGTCAAAAGTCACAAACTTTTTAATAAACCTTAAAATTTACCTTTTGGTAAAATGGAAAACAAAAGTCAAAAGTCAAAACTTTTTTAATAACCTTAAAATTTACCTTTTGGTAAAATGGAGCAGGAAAACAAAAAGTCACAAACTTTTTAATAAACCTTAAAATTACCTTTTGGTAAAAAAAAAGTCAAAAAGTCAAAACTTTTTAATAAACTTAAAGTTTACCTTTTGGTAAAATGGAGCAGGAAAAAAAAGTCAAAAAACTTTTTTTTAATAAATCTTAAAATTTTTAATTTAAAATTTTGGTAAAATGGAACAAAAGTAAAAGTCACAAACTTTTTAATAAACCTAAAATTTACCTTTTGGTAAAAAGCAAAAAAGTCAAAAGTCAAAACTTTTTAATAAAAGTTTACCTTTTGGTAAAATGGAGCTGAAAACAAAAAAGTCAAAAAGTCACAAACTTTTTAATAAACCAAAAATTACCTTTTGGTAAAATGGAGCAGGAAAAAAGTCAAAAGTCAAACTTTTTAATAAACCTTAAAATTTACCTTTTGGTAAAATGGAGCTGGAAAACAAAAAGTCAAAAGTCACAAACTTTTTTAATAAACCTAAAATTTACCTTTTGGTAAAATGGAGCAAAAAGTCAAAAAGTCAAAACTTTTTTAATAATTTAAAGTTTACCTTTTGGTAAAATGGAGCTGGAAAACAAAAAGTCAAAAGTCACAAACTTTTTTAATAAACCTTAAAATTACCTTTTGGTAAAATGGAGCGGAAAACAAAAAAGTCAAAAAGTCACAAACTTTTTAATAAACCTTAAAATTTACCTTTTGGTAAAAAGCAAAAAGTCAAAAAGTCAAAACTTTTTTTAATAAACCTTAAAGTTTACCTTTTGGTAAAATGGAGCAGGAAAACAAAAGTAAAAAAGTCACAAACTTTTTTAATAAACCTAAAATTTACCTTTTGGTAAAATGGAGGGGAAAAAGTAAAAAGTCACAAACTTTTTAATAAACTTAAAATTTACCTTTTGGTAAAACAAAAGTCAAAAGTCAAAACTTTTTTACCTTTTGGTAAAATGGAGCTGAAAACAAAAAGTCAAAAGTCACAAACTTTTTTAATAAACTTAAAAATTACCTTTTGGTAAAATGGAGCAGGAAAAACAAAAAGTCAAAACTTTTTAATAAACCTAAAATTTACCTTTTGGTAAAAACAAAAGTCAAAAGTCAAAACTTTTTAATAAACTTAAAAGTTTACCTTTTGGTAAAATGGAGCAGGAAAAAAAAGTCAAAAGTCACAAACTTTTTTTAATAAACCTTAAAATTACCTTTTGGTAAAAATGGAGCAAAAACAAAAAGTCACAAACTTTTTTAATAAACCTTAAAATTTACCTTTTGGTAAAATGGAGCAGGAAAATCAAAAGTCAAAAGTCAAAACTTTTTTAATAAAGTTTACCTTTTGGTAAAATGGAGCAAAAAGTCAAAAGTCAAACTTTTTTAATAAACCTTAAAATTACCTTTTGGTAAAATGGAGCGGAAAAAAAGTAAAAGTCACAAACTTTTTAATAAACCTAAAAATTTACCTTTTGGTAAAATGGAACAAAAAAAGTCAAAAGTCAAAACTTTTTTAATAAACCTTAAAGTTTACCTTTTGGTAAAATGGACAGGAAAACAAAAGTCAAAAGTCACAAACTTTTTAATAAACCTAAAATTACCTTTTGGTAAAATGGAAAAAAAAAAAGTCAAAAGTCACAAACTTTTTAATAAACCTTAAAATTTACCTTTTGGTAAAATGGAGCAGGAAAGCAAAAAGTCAAAAGTCAAAACTTTTTAAAATTAAAATTTAATAAAATTTTGGTAAAATGGAGCCGGAAAAAAAAAGTAAAAGTCACAAACTTTTTTAATAAACCCTAAAATTACCTTTTGGTAAAATGGAAAAAAAGTCCCAAAAAGTCACAAACTTTTTTAATAAACCTTAAAATTTACCTTTTGGTAAAATGGAGCAGGAAAACAAAAAGTCAAAAGTCAAAACTTTTTAATAAACCTTAAAATTTACCTTTTGGTAAAATGGAGCAGGAAAACAAAAAGTCAAAAGTCACAAACTTTTTTAATAAACCTTAAAATTTACCTTTTGGTAAAATGGAGCAGGAAAAAAAAAGTCAAAAGTCAAACTTTTTAATAAAAGTTTACCTTTTGGTAAAATGGACCGGAAAAAAAAAAGTCAAAAACTTTTTAATAAACCTTAAAATTACCTTTTGGTAAAATGGATGGGAAAAAAAAAAGTCAAAAGTCACAAACTTTTTTAATAAACCTTAAAATTTACCTTTTGGTAAAATGGAGCGGGAAAACAAAAGTCAAAAGTCACAAACTTTTTTAATAAACCTTAAAATTTACCTTTTGGTAAAATGGAGCTGGGAAAAAAAGTCAAAAAAGTCACAAACAAGATTTTTTAATAAAGCTTAAAATTTTACCTTTTGGTAAAATGGAGCTGGGAAAAAAAAGTCAAAAGTCACAAACTTTTTTAATAAACCTTAAAATTTACCTTTTGGTAAAATGGAGCAAAAAAAGTCAAAAGTCACAAACTTTTTTTAATAAACCTTAAAATTTACCTTTTGGTAAAATGGAGCCGGAAAACCAAAAAAAGTCAAAAGTCACAAACTTTTTTAATAAACCCTAAAATTTACCTTTTGGTAAAAAAAGTCAAAAGTCAAAACTTTTTAATAAAGCTTAAAGTTTACCTTTTGGTAAAATGGAGCAGGAAAAAAAAGTCAAAAGTCAAAACTTTTTTAATAAACCTTAAAATTTACCTTTTGGTAAAATGGAGCTGAAAACAAAAGTAAAAAGTCACAAACTTTTTTAATAAACCTTAAAATTTACCTTTTGGTAAAATGGAGCAAAAGTCAAAAGTCAAAACTTTTTAATAAAGCAAAAGTTTACCTTTTGGTAAAATGGAGCAGGAAAACAAAAAGTCAAAAGTCAAAAACTTTTTTTAATAAACCTAAAATTACCTTTTGGTAAAATGGAGCAGGAAAACAAAAAAGTCAAAAGTCACAAACTTTTTTTAATAAACTTAAAATTTACCTTTTGGTAAAATGGAGCCGGAAAACAAAAGTAAAAAGTCACAAACTTTTTAATAAACCTTAAAATTTACCTTTTGGTAAAAACAAAAAGTCAAAAGTCAAAACTTTTTAATAAACTTAAAGTTACCTTTTGGTAAAATGGAGCTGAAAACAAAAAGTCAAAAGTCACAAACTTTTTAATAAACCTAAAATTTACCTTTTGGTAAAATGGAGCCGGAAAACAAAAGTAAAAGTCACAAACTTTTTTAATAAACCTTAAAATTTACCTTTTGATAAAAAGCAAAAGTCAAAAGTCAAAACTTTTTTAATAAACCTTAAAGTTTACCTTTTGGTAAAATGGAGCAGGAAAACAAAAAGTCAAAAGTCACAAACTTTTTTTAATAAACCTTAAAATTACCTTTTGGTAAAATGGAGCTGGAAAACAAAAGTCAAAAGTCACAAACTTTTTAATAAACCTAAAATTTACCTTTTAATAATGGAAAACAAAAAAAAAGTCAAAACTTTTTTAATAAAGCTTAAAATTTACCTTTTGGTAAAATGGAGCTGAAAAAAAAAAGTCAAAAGTCACAAACTTTTTTAATAAACCTAAAATTTACCTTTTGGTAAAATGGAGCAGGAAAACAAAAAAGTAAAAAGTCACAAACTTTTTTAATAAACCTTAAAATTTACCTTTTGGTAAAATGGAGCAAAAGTCAAAAGTCAAAACTTTTTTAATAAACCTTAAAGTTTACCTTTTGGTAAAATGGAGCAGGAAAAAAAAAAGTCAAAAGTCAAACTTTTTTAATAAACCTAAAATTTACCTTTTGGTAAAAAAATTACGGTAAAAAAAAAAAAAGTCAAAACTTTTAAAAAAACCTTTTTAAATAAAAAAAAAAGTAAAAATAAACCAAATTTACCTTTTGTAAAATGGAAGGGAAAAAAAAAAAAAAGTCCACAAACTTTTTAATAAATAAAATTACCTTTTGAAAAAAAACAAAAAGTCAAAACTTTTTAAAAAGTAAAACCTTTTGATAAAAAAAAAAAAAAAAAGTCAAAACTTTTTAATAAATAAAATTACTTTGTAAAAAAAATAAAAAGTCCTAAAACTTTTTTTAATAAACCTAAAATTT
>NW_025052762.1:0-10549 GCF_019279795.1 Protopterus annectens | reverse complement strand
AAGCACTTGGGCTTTCAGGCCAGTTATTTTACATTAAGAGGGTTCGTGGTCTGCACTCTTGTGGGAGGAGAGGCTGGACTCTGCCCTTCTGAGCTGGGAATTTCTTGGTTAAAGGCTTATAGTGCATGCATATCTGAACTGCTTCTTACCAAGTTGGTGCCTTTGTTTGCTGTGGCATAGACTGGATTAAGGCCTGCTGGATCTAGCTTTGTTTGTGTAACTGAGCACTAATCCAGACATTCTCTAAAAGTATTCAATTGTATTTATTACTGCTTAGTTGTAACTTGATTAAAGTGTAGCTATCATTCTAAGTCTTTGGATTAAGCACTTGGGCTTTCAGACCAGTTGTTTTACATTAGGAAGGTTTGTGGGCAAGCACTGTGGTGGCAGGACAGGTAGCTTTCATCCTTCTAAGTTGGGAACTGCTGATTGAGAGCCCAGTGTCCAAGGGTATTAGTTCTGGTTTAGGCACTTGGGCTTCAGGCCAGTTAGTTTACATTAAGAAGGTTCGTGGTCTGCACTCTGTGGGGAGAAGAGGCTGGACTCTGCCCTTCTGAGCTGGGAATTTCTGGTTAAAGGTTTATAGTGCATGAATATTTGAACTGTATCTTACTGAAATTGGTACACCTTGTTTGTTTAGCATAGACTAGATCCAGGCCTGCTGAATCTAGCTTTGTTTATATGCTTGTTGTTTGTTTGCTTGTTATTTCCTGAAGCTAATTCCACCTAATACACAGCTTCTCAGCTTCTGTGGATCACTAGTGATATCTGCATTGCTTACTGTACTAGTTCCTTGTTTCACTTGAAAGAAAGTTACTGTTTGTCGCTTTTGCATTTAGTTACTTGTAACACATTGCACTCAAGTTACCTGGCACTTGCTCACTAAAGCAATTATATAAGTCAGCACTAAAATTAAAAGCACTACACCCTCACTCCCCACTGGCCCTTGTTTTCAATTAAGGAATTCCCAATATTATTCTAGCATGTCCAAAGGTCAGTTGTCAATCTCCTCTCCGTCCAGCTGGTGAATCTGGGAATCTTGAGGCAATGTTATAACTGCCTCATGTACACAGACAACCCTCTCCTCCTCCCACATAACACAAATACTTCAAGAGATGCAGCTATTTAGCCAAACTGGAGGCTGAGCTCTCAACTCAGGACTGGCAAGACCAGACAGGAGGAGAAGGCAACTACACACACCACAAAACCAGCCTCACATAATGCTACCACACCACTGAATCAAACACATAAACACACAAAGACATACTGAGGCTCTGAGTAAAATTTACCTAAACAGCAGAGGCCTCCAAAGCAGACACCCAAACAACTGCTACCTCAAGACACCCCACAAGCAACACATAAACCACAAAAGCAGTGTGCAAAGCAGTCACAGCCCTTAAGGCCAAATACAACACCAAACATACTTGTCATAGGTGACACCATAGTCAGACACACTGACGCCCCACTCACCAGGCTGAACAAGGAGAGGGTCACAGTAAGCTGCCTATCGGGCGCTAGAATCCGCCACAAAACACAAGCACTGGTCACCCACGGCAAGTACAAATATGACACAGTCATTGTCCATGCTGGTGTGAACGACCTGAGACGCACTCCCTGGACTACATGAAAAGAGACATAGAGGAGCTCTCTGATTATGTAGCCCAGGCAGGTATGACCCTGACCCTGAGCAGTATCCTTCCTTCACCAAGAATGATGCCACAATATAGAGACAAGATGATCAGCTTTAACAATTGGCTTAATGTCTGGTGTCATTCAAAGGGATCCAGTGTCTGTCTGCCTGGGATGACATGCTTGACAAGCCACGCTGCTCGCAAGGGACGGCTTGCACCTGTCACCCTGGGATTCGGATATTGGCTAAGGCTCTTGCCACCCCATAGTGCCTTTTTAGGCAAGGCTCAAATTCTAAACCTACCACCCTAGAAAACAAAATGGGAAGAAACTGAGGGTAATGCTGCTCAATGCCAGAAGTCTAAATCTCAAAATGCACGCACTGAGGCCCTTCTCAGTATGGAGAACATCGATGTCTGTGCTGTAACTGAAACCTGGTTCAAGGCTCCTGAGAGCACCCCGCACTATTAGGTTTTACCTCATATCATGCTCCGCCCCAAACCCGGACCACACCACAAAAGGAGGGGTGTATCCATATTCATAAAGGATACCCACACCTCCAGGTTGGTGGCAACGCAAAGCTCGGAAACCATCCAGGTGCAACTAACCATAGGCAAAACTGTTCTACAAATTGTAGCATGCTACAGGCCACCCTCTCAAACTCAGGAACCCCACACAGCCTTCCTGAAGACACTGAGGGTATAAATGTATCTCCAAACACCATCATATTGGGTGACTTCAACTACCCAATATAGACTGGGAACATTACTCAAGCCCTAACTTTCTAGCCCAACGGTTCCTGGAGTTCATAAATTAAATGCCATGGAACAGCTAGTCACTGTTCCCACGAGAGGAGAAAATATACTAGATCTCATTATCACAAACATGGGGACAAAATGCTCCACACCGGAAGTATATCCTCATTGGTGAGATCTGATCATAACCAATCTCACTGGAAATCCACATCCCGCCCCCACCCCAAACAAAAAGACCACAGTGAAGAACTTCTAAAGCAAACTTCACACTACTCAAGACTGGTGTGGTATCCTTCAAGGCCCCTGAGCCAGTGGAAACCACAACCCAAGCTGCGAAGCCCTTACAAATGCCTTCTATGAACACCTCCAGGACTGCATGGATCAGGCAATCCCAAATAAAACCAAGACTCTTTCCACAAAGGGCAAACGCCCAGTCTGGTGGACCCCAGCCATTAACAAACTTTACAATAAGAGGAGAAAGCTATTACATGATAGAACAAAATCCATAAAAGGAAGTCACCCCTGATCATTATTAGTAAAAAATACGAGCACTCATAAAATCAACTAAGGCCAATTTTGAGAGAAAATTGCCATGGATTCAAAGGACAATCATAAGGCCTTTTCAGCTATGTTAGGAACCTGGGTGGAAACTCCCAGATATGCTCAGAATTAGTCCAAAATGATACAAAAATCACTGAACCCACAGACATTGCCAACATACTGGCAGACAGGTTCAGTGCAAACTTCACCCCTCTCCCCTAAAGGAGAGAGATAACTATCCCAGCAGAGTGTAGCCTCCCAGACATCTCAAATGCGCAGGTGAAAGCTGCTCTCTAAAGCTAAAAACACAGCATCAATGGGACCGGATGGTGTCCCCGGCTGTGTGCTACACGAGCTAAATGAGGAATTAAACCCGCACATAAGGCAGCTGTTTAATCTCAGCCTTACCACAGGATACGTGCCCAAGGAGTGGCGTGACGGCAACTGTGGTCCCACTCCACAAAGGCGGTGCCTCTACGGACCCTGGTAATTACCGCCCCATAAGCTTAACAAGTCTAGTCTGCAAAGCTATGGAGAGGATCATAATGGAGCTCATAAACAAAGATATAGGGACTTGCAGACATTGGACCTGACCCAGTTTGGCTTCAAGGCAGATCATGCCTTTTGAACTTGGTCGACTTCTTCGAACAGTCACCAAGGCCATTGATGAGGGAAAGGCAGTCCATACAGCCTACCTTGACCTTGCAAAGGTTTCGACACAATACCCCACTCGGTATTGTAGAAAACTTACCAGCTTAAATGTAAACCCATATGTCACAAGATGGGTTGCAAACTGGTTTAAGGACAGAACCCACAGGGTTAGAGTTGCTGGCGCTATGTCAGACTCCAAGCCGGTCACAAGTGGTGTCCCACAGGGCCTCGGTCCTTGGCCCCTATTGTTCGGCATCTACTTCTCAGAAGTACAGGCCAACATGGGAGGACTTTATTGACAAAGTTTGCAGACGACTGCAAACTGGGCCATAGTGGAAAGTGCATCGGACACGGATATCCTTCAGAAGGGACTCACGGAAACAGATAGCTGGTGCCAGAGCCATGGCCTAAAGTTAAACGCCAAAAATGTATAGTCATACCCTTCGGGAAAAACAAGGTAACCCCAAGCTACCATATAGGTGGCAATCCACTAAGCACAGAAGAGGTTATCAGGGACCTGGGGACCCAGGTTGACAGTGGCCTTTCTTTGACACTCACGCTGCTAAAGTGGTTAGAAAGACCTTCTACATTGCCCACCTGATCATGAAGGATTCACATCCAGATCTAGTGAGGTCATTGTCCCTGTACTCTTTCACTTATCAGACCAATGATCGAAAGTACAATGCCCCATTCGGGATGTATCTCACCCGACATCTGCAGCAATTGGAGAGACCCCAAAAGTTCCTCACCAAAAGGATAAGGGACTCCAAAATCTGTCATATGCTGCCAGATTGAAGAAACTCCAGCTCTATTCAGTTGCATACCGCCTGCTCAGAGGTGACATGTGCCTGACATACAAGGCCATGTCCAACCCGGAATTAATGGACATGCTCCACCTCAAAAAATCCAAATCCACCAAAACCACTAGAGCAAGCGACTTAAACCTTAGCACGGATATAAATAGGACGTGCTGGAGGGATAGATTTATCACCAGAGACTCCCTATGCTGTGGAATAAAATCCCGGTCCATGTGAGGCAGAGCACCTCGCTGGCTCTGTTCAAGAGAAATCTTGACCTGTGGATGGGAGATCGTAGGTTTATCCTGAATCATCTCTGTGTCACTGCTGGACAGAGGCACAACAAACTAATGGGCACAGTATTTTTCATATAAGGTGTGTGAAGCCACAAAATTTGGGCTAGGCTTATAAATGCCTTAGGGCAGATAGCCTAGTATAAACCTATGAACCTATAAGGCTCTTGCCGCCCCTATAGTGCCTACTCAATGCTAGAAGTCTACATCTCAAAATGGACTCACTCAAGGCACTCCTTAAAATGGAGAACATCGATACCCGTGCAGTGACTGAGACCTGGTTCAAGACTCCAAAGAGCACCCCTGCACTACCAGGCTATAACTCATACCACACTTTTTGGCCACGTAACCTGGACCGGAACACCAAAGGCGGAGGTGTGCCCATATTCATTAAGGATATCCACACCTCCAGACTAGTTGCTCAGCATAATGCATCAGAGGTTATCCAAGTGCAATGAACTCTGGGCAAAACTGCAATCCAAATTGTAGCATGTTACAGATCCCCCATCATGCCCCAGGATTCCCACTCCTCTTTTCTTGATATACTGGAAAATATTAGGGTTCAAACACCCTAATAATGGGAGATTTCAACTACTCCATCATTAACTGGGAAAACTACTCGTGTACCAACTCCTTCGCTCAACGTTTTCTGGAATTCATAAATTCCAGTGCCATGGATCAACTTATCCACACCCCGACCAAGGGCAACAATATCCTAGAACTAGTCATTACCAACATGAATGACCGGTGTTCCACACCTGAAGTCAACTCCTTGTTGGTCAGATCCGCCATAAGCTAATCACACTAGATATCCACATCCTGCCCCCCACCCCACATTAAGGAAACCATGGTAAATAATTTCTCCATAGCCAACTTCATGCTTCTTAAGACAGAAGTGGCGAACCTCATGACACCCATGCAGATGGCCAATACAATTACGACTGCTGAATCCTATACAAATGCACTCTATAAGCACTTATATGAGTGCATGGCTCGTACTATCCCAAACAGAACCAAGAAGCTATCCTCCAAAAAAAGGAAGCCAATCTGGTGGTCCCCTGCCATAAACAAACTGTACAACAGAAGGAAGAAACTGTTGCAAAAGAGAGTAAAATCCCATGAGTGGTGGAGCTCCCTGGTCAGCCTCAGTAAGACGCTGAGATCCCTTATAAGAGCATCCAAAGCTAGCTATGAAAATAAAATCGCCACTGATTCTAAGGACAAACACAAAGCATTCTATACCTATGTCAAGAATCTCAATGGCAACACCCAGATCTGCTCTGAGTTACAGCACAACTGCATGAAAATTACAGAACCAACTGATATTGCCAACATTCTGGCAGATAGGTTCAGTGCTAACTTTACCACCTTCTCACACCCTAAAGGGCCCATATCTATACAGGAAGAATGCAGAGTCCCTGTAATCACAACTACACAGGTAAAAGCTGCACTCTATAAAGCCAAAAACACAGCATTCTTTGTTTATAAGTTCCATGATGATACTTTCCATGGCCTTGCAGACCAGGCTCGTCAGGCTAAAGGGGCGGTAGTTCCCGGGGTCCATGGTGGCTCCCCCCTTGTGGAGTGGGATAACTGTCGCTGTGCGCCATTCAGCAGGCACAAAACCTGAGGTGAGGTTATGATTGAAAAAAAATAAACAGTCTTGAACCCAGGACCCTGCACACCATAGCCAAAGTGATTTACCACTAAGCCCTGTCAGATATCATCATGGAACTCATAAACAAAGACATTGGTAACCTCCAAACTCTGGACCCCACCCAGTTCGGGTTTGTGAAAGGCAGATCATGCATCCTGAACCTATCGACTTCTCTGAGGCAGTCGATGAGGTTAAGGTGGTTCACACATCCTATCTTGACCTCACCAAGGCTTTTTACACCATCCCCCATTCTGGAATTACTCACTGACAGAACCCACACTGTAAAAGTTGCAGACTCCAAATCTGACATCAAAACATTGACAAGTGGAGTACCAAAGGGTTGAGTCCTGGGACCTCTCCTGTTTGGTATCTACTTCTCTGAAGTACAGGCTAACACAGAAGGCCTCTGGCTAACAAAGTTTGCAGATTACTGCAAACTAGGAGCCATCTAAAAAACCCCAGCTTTACTCCGTAGCATATTGCCTACTCCGAGGTGATTTCTGCCTAACATATAAAACAATGTCAAACCCAGAGCTGTTGGACATACTACACCTAAAGAAATCCCAACCCTCTGAGCTACATGCTCTAGGGATCTAAACCTTGTCATCACAATAAACAGAACATGCTAGAAGAATAGATTCCTGTCCCAGACACTTCCCATACTCTGGAACAAACTACCCATCTATGTCAAGCAAAGTTCCTCATTAGCACTTTTCAAGAAAAATCTTTGAGTGGATGGGAGATAGGAAAATATACCCTGGGAATCACTTCTGTGGCTCTGCTCGACAGTGGCACAGGAAAATAACTTTCTTGGGTGGCATAAGCCAGGGAACCTTGCTGGCTAGTCTTACTTAGGCCCCAGGGCCGATAGTCTAGTACCTACCTATGAACCTATTATTAGACTAAATAGAATATTATGTAGCATTGAAATGTGCTGACATAAGGGTGACAGTTCATTATTTACCATTAAGCAAATGTCAGAGTGGAAAAGTTCAAATAGTGGATAAAGAGGAGGAGGGGAAGAGAAGAAAGAGTGAGAAAAAGTATTTGTTAGAGGTAATAATACTATGTTCATCGTGTTACATTGCTGCAGTCATTACACTTGGGTGGAATCCCAAAGCTGAGGTAGGGTGGCTGGTTCTATAAGGCATTAGGGGTGGCTATAAGGCCCTGCAGCACAGCAGTGGCAAAGCCAGCTCTGGATTTGGAGTATAAAGGTAAATGGTAATGCTTGGTGAAGGTATGCACAGAACTCCATGTTGCTGCTTCCAAAATATCCTTGGGTAGGCAGTTGAAGTGGCTGTTGCCCTGGTGGAGTGAGATCTAATGCTGCTAGGTACAGGTTTCCCATGGTGTGTATAGTAGAAACATATACAATGTCCTATCCATTTTGAAATAGTCTGTTTTGAAATTGCTTTTCCCTGTGCTCCTGCAGCATATGCTACCAATAATTGCTCAGATTTTCTGAAAGCTTTGGTTTTGTCCAAGTAGAAACGTAACTGCCTGTGAATGTCCAAAAGAATGCAGTAGTTTCTCCCCTTTATTCTGTGGTTTTTGGATAAAAAGTTGGCAAGTGAATAGTTTGGTTTAGAGCCATACTTGATACCACCTTTGGCATAAACGTAGGGTTAGTTCTTAAAGACACCCTGTCCTGGTGGAAAATGAGGAAAGGTTCCACTGCCATTAGTGCCTGTAATTCTGAAACTCTTCGTGCTGATGTTATTGCCAGTAGCAGAGCAGTTTTCCAAGAATATATTTTAATTCTGCTGTGTTAGCTGGCTCAAAAGGAGGTAAAGTTAATTTTTCCAAAACAAAGTTGAGGTCTCAAGTTGGAGTAGGTGCTCTACTGGGCAGTCTTATGTTTTTAGCCCCTCTGAGGTACTGTTTTAGCAAAGGATTAGAGAAAATTGGTGGATCCATGTTGTAATGAGCAGAAATGGCAGAGGCGTGGATCTTGATGGATGAAAAAGAGAGGCCCTTGTCCAGCATCTCAGTTAAATATTGTAGTATCTGAGGAATGTTTGGGACAAGAGGGTCAAGGCTGTGAACCTGGTTCCAGGCACAGAATCTCTTCCATTTATCTGAATAGGCTTTCCTGGTACTAGGCTTTCTGGCCTCCGGAATGACATCCATAACAGCTTTGGAGAGAGGCATTGCTTGCTTGACTAAGGAATTTTCCATGCAGCTAGGTTTAAGGTATTTAGCTGGCTGTGAAGTATCTGATTGTTGTGCTGAGTCAGCAGATGTGGGATTTGAGGCAAAATCCAGGGTGGTTCTTGTGCTAACTTTTTTAAGATTGGGTACCAGTGCTGGCGTGGCCAGTCTGGTGCAATCAGGATCATCTTTGGCTTTTCTTGCCTAGCTTTTATGAGTACCTTTGGAAGGAGAGGTAGAGGTGGGAAAGCGTATACTTGTAGGTTTTTCCAGCTGAATGAGAGGGCATCCACTTTCCATGCTTGTGGATGGTAACTCCTTGTGCAGAATTTCTGTAGCTGGCAGTTCTTTGGGGATGCAAACAGATCTATGTCTGGGCTCCACCATTTCTGTGTTATCATTCTGAATATTTTTGGATTCAATTCCCATTCATGGAGATCCATGATGTTTCTGCTTAAGTCGTCTGCCAGTGTGTTTTTCTCTCCTGGCAGGAATTGTGCTTGCAGATGAGCTTGATAGTTTAGAGCTGTGTTCCACAAGGTCATGGCTTGCCTGCAGAGGGGGTAGGAGTGAGTGCCCCCTTGCTTGTTTATGTACCACATAACTGTAGTGTTGTCTGTCTTTAGTAATAGTTGTCCTGGATGCAGCAGGTCCTTGAAAGCTATAAGGGCATTTTGTAAAGCTAGCATCTCTTTTTGATTGATGTGAAGATGCCTTTGTTCTGCGGGCCACTCGCCCTGAATTCATTTTCCTGCCATGTGCTCCCAGGCTTAATCCGGCATCTGTTGTCAGTGTTTGCCTGGCTGTGGGTTGAGTAAAAGGCTGTCCCTTGTTGAGGTGACAAGCTTGAGCCCACTATCGAAACTCCTGTTGAAGGCGAGGAATTAGTGGTATAACTGTTTCCAAACTTTGACAGTGTTGAGACCATACCTTTTTTAGGTACCATTGTAGTTTCCTCATATGCAGTCTGGCATATGGAATTAGTAGTATGCAAGATGCCATGTAACCCAAGGCCTGCAAAATTTTCTTGCAGGAGTTGGGTCTTTGTTGGCATCAATTGAAAGTATTGAGCCAGTTGTCCTTGCTTGTCTGGCATGAGATAAGCCATCTGGGCCGTTGTGTTCAAGCTGACACCCAGGAATATTATCTCTGTGAGGCACTAGTTTTGATTTCTTTTCGATTTACTGTGTACCCCAGGCAACTTAACTTTTTATGAATGCCAGATGCTTTAGAAGAATGTCCTGCTCTGCTTGAATCACGGTCGCCCAGGTACGGATAAATTTGAATTCCTTTCTGTCTGCAAAATGCAATTACTGGTGCCAGGCACTTTGTGAAGACCCTGGGAGCAGTAGATAAGCCAAAGGGCAGTGCAGAGAAATGATAGTGCATTGAACCTGCTATGAATCTGAGGTATCTTCTGCAGTTTTGTCTGATAGGGACATGCCTCCTTGAGGTCCAAGGTCACGAGCCAAGCTTCCTTGCCCAGCATGGGAAGAAGCTGCTGTAGTGTCAACATTTTGAATTTCGGAACATCCAGGTAAGTGTTTAGAGAAGAAAGATCCAGAATGGTCCTCCAGGCTTTGTCCTTTCTGGGAACCAGAAAGAGTCTTGAGTAAAATCCTTGTCCTTGCTCTTGTGGTGGTACCTTTTGAATAGCTCTCATGTCCATGAGTGCTGTAATTTGTTTTTGAGCCTCTGCCCATTGATTTGGTGGCAGATTTGGCATTCCTTTTAACCTTGTCAGAGTGTGAAAGTGGAACCTGTAACCTTGAGATACAATGTTGAGAACCCATTTGTCTTTGGTGAGCCAATGCCAATTGTGATAGAAATGTGCCAGTTTTCCTCCTAAGGGGGCTGCCAAGAGAGAGCTGTTTGGCAGCTGTAGTGGGAAGTCATTGAGGCTGCTTTTTATATGGTTGTGGCCTGTCTTCCCCTTCTTTCTGGCCTGGTGCACCCGATTGTCGAGGTCTGTAAGGACATTGTGGTTGACCTCTACCTCTTGGACGTCTGTATCTGCCTCTTTGAGGTCTGTCTGTAACTGGAAAGGACCGATTTTGCCTTATCCTCCATCTT
>NW_025052761.1:0-11031 GCF_019279795.1 Protopterus annectens | reverse complement strand
AAAATTAATCAACCAACCGGATAGAACTCCCTCACTATCTAGCATTGTGACCCCATACACTAACCTTAATAGTCTTGATCATCCAACAGCACCCAGATCCGAACCATCAAAGCTAAGAACTCAGGTGGTGATGCCCTCTTTGCCAACTCCATTGGCAAGCCGTGGAACTCCCTGCCAAACTACCTTAGAATTACAACCTCACACCATCAGTTCAAAAACAACCTGAAAGAATATCTCAAAACACAATGGCTATGCCCATGTCGTGAACCTGACTAATATATATTCTGAAATCCTTCCAAATGTCTAAAATCTATCATAAAATTGCAAACATATTTATTTTTCTTGTATTAGTCTATATACTATTTGTATATAAGAAATCTCAGCTATGTATAACCTTCTGATTGCTCTACTGTCATATTTAACATCTATGAAAAATTCTCTCTCTTCTTGTATTTGTAACATGTACCTTTTTTTAACTTGTATTTTTTAACTTGTATTTTCCAATTGTATTAACCACTATGTTGGAGCTTTTCTCCTCGGGCCTCTACTGAAAAAGGATATGTATCCAGCTAGACTAGCCCGGTTAACAAATGTAAAATAAATAAAATATAATAAATAAAAAGACTCTGTCCTGATGAAAAATAAGAAATGGTTGTACTGCCATGAGTGCCTGCAATTCAGATACTCTTCTTGCTGAGGTTATGGCCAGAAGGAAGGCAGTCTTCCAAGACAAGAACTGTAGCTCTGAAGATGCTGCTGGTTCAAACGGAGGTAGAGTCAACTTTTCCAATATGAAGTTAAGGTCCCATGTAGGCACTGGTGGTTTTCTTGGAGGATTGATGTTTTTAATTCCTCTTAGAAACTGCCTTAGGAGAGGATGAGAGAAGACAGGTGGGTCAGTATTGTATTCTGCCGAAATTGCTGAAGCATGAATTTTTATGGAAGAGTAAGAAAGGCCATTATGGAGCATTTCTGCCAAGTATACCAGGATATGTGCCATGCTCATCACTGTCACATCTAGGCCCTTTGTGGTGCTCCAAGTGTGGAATCTTTTCCATTTTGCTGAATATGCCTTTCTCGTGGAAGGTCTGCGAGCTTCCATGATGATATCCTTCACCCTCTTGGATAGCTTTTCCTGGTGAGGAGTCAAGGTATTCTCCAGGCTGTCAGCTGCAGGGTTTTCAGGCTGGAGTGCATAGTTTTGTAATTGTGCTGTGTCAGAAGAAGAGACCACTGTGGGAGAGGCCACGGTTTTGTGTGTGACATGCTCCGTAACAGTGGGTACCAATGCTGCCTTGGCCAGTCCGGGGCTATTACAATCACTTTTGGCTGCTCTGTCCTGATTTTCAATAAGACCTTGGTCATTAGTGGAAGAGGTGGAAATGCATACACTGTTAGAGTATTCCAGCTGAAAGAGACGGCGTCCACTTTCCATGCTTGTGGGTGGTATGTCCTTGAGCAGAATTTCTTCAGCTGATGATTGTGGTGGGAGGCAAAAAGATCTATGTCTGGCCTCCCCCATGATTGTGTTATCTGAAGGAAGATGTCTGGGTGCAGCATCCATTCGTGTGGATCCATGGTGTTTCTGCTTAGTCTGTCCGCCAGTATATTGTCTTTTCCTGGCAGAAACTGGGATTGCAGCTCTATATTGAGTTATAGGGAAAGTTCCCAAAGATTCATTGCTAGCCTGCAAAGAGGGTAGGAATGGGTACCTCCTTGCTTGTTTATGTACCACATAACTGTGGTATTGTCTGTCCTTATTAGTAGGTGGCCTTGATGTAGAAAGTGCTTGAAGGCCTCGATTGCATGTATAATTGCCAGCATTTCTTTTTGGTTTATGTGCATGCGCAATTCTTTCTGAGACCATAGTCCTTGGATGCATCTGTCCTCCATATGTGCTCCCCCATCCATGGTCTGAAGCGTCCGAGGTAATGGTTTGGCTGGTTACTGGTTTGCTGAAAGGCAAACCTCTGTTTGACTGGCTTGCTTGGGCCCACCACAGAAATTCCTTTTGAAGGCATGGAATGATTGGTATCAAAGCTTCTAGGCTGTGATTGTGCTGAGACCATAAACTCCTTAGGTACCATTGCAGTTTTCTCATATGCAGCCTTGCTTGTGGAATCAGAAGAATGCACGATGCCATGTAACCCAGGGCCTGCAGGATTTTCCTTGCAGTCATCTGAGTTTGTTTTGTCAGATTTCTGAAGTAATCCGGTAGTTATCTTTGTTTTTCTTCTGTGAGAAAATCCATTTGGGTGGTTGTTTCTAGTTCCGCACCCAGAAAAGTTATTCTTTGGGATGGCACAAGTCTTGATTTGTGAATGTTGACTGTGAATCCCAAGGCCTGCAGTAGGCGGATGGCATAATTCAAATGTTTTACTAAAGTTTGTTGGCCGTCCGCTTGTATAAGGCAGTCGTCCAGATACAGGTATATTTGAATCCCCTGAAGTCTGCAGTGTGCAATTACTGATGCCAGGCATTTCGTGAATACTCTGGGCGCAGTAGATAAGCCAAAGGGCAATGCTGAGAATTGATAATGCTCTGAACCTGCAAGAAATCTGAGGTCTCTTCTGCAACTTTGTCTGATAGGGACATGCAGGTATGCCTCCTTGAGGTCCAGAGTTACCAGCCAAGACCCCTTGCCCAGCATGGGAAGGAGTTGCTGTAGAATCAGCATTTTGAATTTTGGCACAATGAGATAAGTATTTAGTGCGGACAAGTCGAGAATAGGCCTCCATTGTTTTTCTTTTCTTGGGACAAGGAATAGTCTGGAATAAAATCCTTGGCCTTGTTCTGCGAGAGGAACCTTTTCTATAGCTTTCATTTTCAATAGGTTGGCAATTTGCTTTAAGGCCTCTGCCCTTTGATTTGGTGGCAGGTTTGGCATTCCTTTTCTTTCTGGTAATGTATGGAAATGGAACCTGTATCCTTTGTCTATTATTTGCAGTGTTCATTTGTCCCTTGTAATACTGTGCCAATTTCTTGAGAATAAAGATAGCTTTCCGCCCAAAGGTGCTTCTAATTGAGCCCTGTTCGGCGGGGTCAAGGTGAAGTTATTGAGTCTGTCCTTGTGCAGCAGTTGTTGTTCCTGCACTACCTCTCTGATTAGGAGGCTGCCATTGACGCCCTCTGTAGGAGTCTCTAGCTTGCCCTCTACCTCTGGCACGCCTGTTCTTGCCTCTGAAATCTCTCTTCTGGAAAGGACCAATTCTTAGAAGGCCAATTTCTGCTGAATCTTGGTGGTTGGACCTGGAGGAAATCTTTGACTGTTTGTACAGATTTAGCCTTTTCCTCAAATTTCTTTAAGACCTCCTGAGCAGTGGAGCCAAATAACTTTTGCTTTTCCAGTGGAGCATCCAGAAGCTTAGCCTTAACATGATCTGGCAGAGATTGTTCCTTCAGCCAAGCATGTCTACGTATGACTGTACCTGTCATTGCTGACCTACATGAAGCTTCCAATGCATCATAACCATACTGCAAGAAATGGTTGCTAACCTGTTGTGAGTTATGTACCAGATCCTGAAGTGACTTACGATCTAGGGGTTCAGGTGAAGACAGTTTTTTCTGCAATTCATCTAACAAATACTCTTGGTACTGTATCATATGAAATTGACAATTTAAAGCCCTCATAGACAGAGTGGAAGAAGTATACACTTTTTTACCCCATCTCTCTAAAGCCCTGGACTCCCTTTCAGAGGGGAGTGGATTTTTAGTAGTGGCAGCTGCAACCCCTTTAGGACCCTGGAAAATAGTTTCTAGGTCAGCAGAGTGGGCCTTGTAAAGGAAATGATGCGAGTCCAGGACCCTGTAGTACCTATCGGGTTTAACAGGAGCCGGAGGAAGGGTGTCAGGGGTAATGCTAGACTCAGAATACACATAATCAATGACACTTAAAACAGGGGGAATAGCCAAGGGTCTATGCTGAGGTAAATGAAGAAAGGTCCTTAATCTCTTCCTGGAATCGGAGAATTCCTGGCCCTGCCATTGGAAATGCTCTCTCATGGAGTGAAGGGTCTCCCCAAAGGACAGCTCTTCAGGAGGGGAGGCAGAGGGTATAGATTCCTCTGCATCAGAATCCTCGTAGGCCGTAAAGGCCTCCTCCTGGTAGTCTGATAGAGCAGAGCCATCAGAGGCCTCATCAGAGGACTGTGGTTCAGCGGGCTCAACCCTGGGCCTTTTGTCTAGAGGAGGTTGAGAGCCCCTGTCCGGATGAGGCTGAGAGCCCCTAATTAAGGAAATAAGGTCCTCAGCCAAACTTAATATCTGTGAACCTGTAGTGGATCCCTGAGGAATAGTCTTGGGAGGCAGAGATTTGTGTTGTTTAGCAGCTTTAGCCCTAGTGAAAGCTTTTATGGACATGGAGGCAGGGGGCCTGGCTGCCCCACGTGCTGGTGTAGTTTTGTCTAGGGGAATGGTGTCGGTTGTTTCCTGAACACCGGTTCCCGAGGATAAATCTATAACCGACTCAGAAGAGGCCTCCGGGGCCGAGGTTGTCGGATGTGCGGTCTCTATGGTCGGAAGTACCAAGGACTCTGTTTCAGCCGAAACCGAGACACTCGCGGTAGGCCTAGGCGTGGTTTCAGCCGAAACCACGGACCGCGTGTGTTGGTCCTTGTCCTTCCATTTTTTGGTTAAAAGAGAAGTCAGAGTCTCCGATGGCATAATATAAGAGAAACTAGCCCAAAAAATTCCTCTGCAAACTCCGACCGACGCCTAAGAGTGCGTCGATTAAAGGAGGCACAGGCAGTGCAGGCCGAGATGTCGTGGTCTGGGCCTAGGCAGGGAAGGCAGTAGGAGTGGAAGTCCTTATGAGGTATTTGTTTTCCACAAGTCAAGCAATTATTAACTTTAAGCATTTGATCTGACATCGGCTGAGGCAAGAAAGAGTCCCCAACGGGGTACTTAGCTTTTTTGAAGTCTTCGGTAGCTGAAGTTACAGGAGCTGGCCGACCGGCACTTGCAAACTGCTTCTGCTTCGGGCACCACGCGGCAAGAAAGACTGAGGAAGATGGCGTCGGCTGACACTTTTATACCCCAGGCGCTCTGTCGTCGGGGCAGGGGCGACATCAGCCGACGCCAGACCCAGACTTTGGAATCTGGCCGACCGAAGGGCTGCCTGAGGTAGGACAACCCATATGTAAGGACTGCAGATGATCCTTGAAGGACATCACCCTATTACTGGGTGATTTCAACTACCCTGCCATTAACTGGGAAAACTATTAATGTACCAACACCTTTGCCCAACGGTTCTTGGAATTCATAAATTCCAATGCCCTGGATCAACAAATCCATAGTCCCACCAGGGGCTCCAATATCCTAGACCTGGTCTTTACCAACATGGGAAAGCTATGCTCCACACCTATGGTCAGCCCCTTGTTTGTCAGGTCTGACCACAAGCTAATCACTCAACATCCACATCCCAACCTCTAGTAAGGAAACCTCCATAAAAAACTTCTCCAAAGCCAGCTTCATGCTACTCAAGTCAGAAGTGACAAACTTCATGACACCCATGCAGATGAGAACTGAAAGTTCGACTGCTGAATCCTACACTATGAGCACATCCACTCATGCATGAATCGTGCCAACCCAAACAGAACCAAAATGCTTTCCTCCAAAAAAGGAAGCCAATCTGGTGGTCCCCTGCCATAAACAAACTTTACAACAAAAGGAAGCCTCAGTAAGAAGATGAGATCCCTCATAAAATCCTCCAAAGCTAGTTACGAAAATAAAATTGCCCAAAGATTCCAAAGACAACCACAAGGCATTCTATAACTATGTCAAGAATCTAAATGACAATACTCAGATCTGCTCAGAGCTACAACAGGATGGCATTAAATATACTGATCCCAAGGTTATTGCCAATATCCTCGCAGATCGGTTCAGTGCCAACTTCACCCCCCTAAACGACCCATCTCAATAACGGAAGATTGCCAAATTCCAGTAATAATGGTAAAAATGCACTCTCCCAAGCTAAGAATACAGCATCCATGGGACCAGATGACATCCCGGGCTGTGTACTACATGAACTAGAAAATGAACTGGCACCTCACCTAAGTGTCATGTTTAATTATAGCCTCACCTCAGGCTTCGTGCCCACCGAGTGGCACACAGCTACAGTGATAACACTCCACAAGGGGGGATCCACCTTGGATCCCAGGAACTACCGCCCCATCAGTTTAACGAGCCTGATCTTCAAGACCATGGAACGTATCATGGAACTTATAAGAAGACATTGGCAATCTTCAAACACTGGATCCCACCCAGTTTGGGTTTGTGAAGGGCGGATCTTGTCTCCTGAACCTGATTGACTTCTTCGAAATAGGCTCCAGAGCCGTGGACGAAGGTAAGGCGGTCCACACAGCCTATCTGGTCCCCGCCAAGGCCTTTGACACCATCTCCCACTCTGGAATCATAAACTTACTAAGCTGGGCATTAATCAGTACGTCACTCGATGGGGTGCCAACTGGCTCACTGACAGAACCCACACTGTAAAAGTAGCCAACTCCAAATCCAGCTCCAGACAAGTAGAGTACCTCAGGGTTCAGTCCTGGGACTGCTCTTGTTTGCCATCTACTTCTCTGAAGTACAGGCCAACACTAAGGGACTCTGGCTAACAAAGTTTGCAGATAACTGCAAACTGGCAGACATTATTGAATCCCCAAATGATGTGGCTACTCTACAAAAGGGCCTTACAGAAACAGATGCTTGGTGCCAGAGCCATGGGCTCAAGCTCAATGCCAAGAAATGTATAGTTAACCCCTTTGGGAAAAAACGTACCCGTGAATTACCATACAGGTAGCAGTACACTAAACACCTAAAGTGTGATCAGAGATTTAGGGACACAGGTGGACAGTGGTCTCACTTCGATAACCACATTGTCACAACACTTCATCACAACAGTCAGGAAATCCTATGTGGCACACCTCATCACTAAGGGCTTTTCATCCAGAAAAAAAGGAAGTCATTTTCCCACTGTACTCATCCCTCATTAGACCCATTATAGAATACAACACCCCGTTTGGTATCCAACTCCCAAGACATCTGCAACAACTGGAAAGGCCGCATAAATACCTCACTAAAAGAATCACAGATCTAAAGTAGATGCCCTATGCTGACTGCCTTAAACTCCAGCTATACTCTTATCACATATCGTCTACTCAGAGGTGATCTCTGCTTAACATACAAGGCCATGTCAAACCCAGAGCTGTTGGACATGCTACACTTAAAGAAATCCCAATCCCTCAGAGCCACACGCTCCAGGGATCTAAACCTTGTCATCACAATAAACAAAACATGCTGGAGAGATAGGTTCCTGACCCAGAGACTCCCCAGACTCTGGAATAGACTGCCCATACATGTCAAGCAGAGAGCCTCTTTGGCCCTCTTCAAAAGGAACCTTGATGATTGGATGGGAGAAAGGAAATTCACCCCGGAGATCACGTCAGTCACCCTGCTACACAGGGGCCCAGGGAAGTAAATAGTGTGGGAAGAAATGGCCAGCGAATTGTTATGGCTAGGCTTGTATAGGCCCTAGGGCTGACAGCTATCTACCTCTCTTCGGTTAGTACTAGGCTATGTGTGCAATACTTCTGAACTGCACAGATTTTTGCAGAATGTCCAGACTTTTTGCCTCTTATTTCTGGTCTGTTTTTTTCTAGCAAATTAGTGGCAAATCATTAAAGACTGGAGTTAAAAAATAATGACAGACATTTGCATTTCAGATTTCATACCTTTCAGAAAATTCATGCTAACGCAATACCTGTTATTCTACCAACTTTTGAAGTTTCTAAGAGCAATATTTAAAATGTCCCTATTTTTGGGTCTTTGTCTCACTTTTATTCATGAATTTGTCCAGATATCTTACTGTAAGAGGTTGAGAGGTGTGTATAAGAGGTAGGTAGGTGGGTGCATATAAGTAAAACATATAGGTAGGTGTGTGTGTGTGTGTGTGTGTGTATATACATATATATATATATATATATATATATATATATATATATATATGAGGTAGGTAGGTGTGGATGTGGGTGTGTGCAAGAGGTAGGCAGCATGTCTCAAGTGTCCAGATTCTGCAGAATGTCCAGATTTTTGCCCCATATTTTTTTTATCTGATTCTCATAAAATTTGTGATTTTCTTGAACATCGAGGGCTGAAGTTGCTAATGACAGACATTTGAGTTTCAGACTTGCTATTGTTTAGAAAAATGCATAACAACACAAATCCTGTTATTCTAGGAACTTTAAGTACATGAGAGAATTACGATGTAATCTGTCCCTATTTATTTTAGTCTTTGTCCAGATTTCTTGCACTAAGAGGTAGGTAGGGGTATGTGAGTGAAACACCCTAGTTAAGGATAGCAGGTGGTTAGTAATTTTCTCAGGCTCAAACCATGTACCTTAGTTACAGGAAACAAGAGACGGAATCCTCTACCCAAACTACCAAGCTGCATTTTTTTGAAGAACTGACTTTCAGGTACATTTTCAAGAAAGTGAGTTTGAGTTACTGGTTAAGCATTTTTTAAAAGAATTGAGTTTCAAGTGCATTTTCAAGGAATTCTGAACTTCAAGGGAAGAGGAGTTTACTGTTGCTCATGCCAAGTCTATTTACAACATGCAACTGTTTTGTTTAGCAAACGGAATCACTACTGTGATACAGAATTAGAAAGCTTAGTAGCACAACAGGTAGCAACCCATGATGGTGGTGGTGCTGCAGTAGCGTTGTCGCCTCACAGTAAGACGCTGTCCGGTTAGATTCTCAGCTAGAGCGTCTTCTGCATGGAGACGTATGAATAGGCATACCTTCGTTGAAGGTTGTGCACCAGGGCTGGTAACTCGGCACATAAAAATCAGCTACCAATCATTAGCGGACCGGAGTTCCGCTGTGGCGACCCCTAACCGGGAAAAGCCGAAAGATACAACAAGTAGCACAACAGGCAGCAAGCTTGCTTGTGATGCAGAAGGCTTTGGGTTTCTACTCCATCAGCATGCAGATGGATTGCAGACAGTGTGCTGTACTTTAAGGGGGGGGGGGTAGGGTGATTCAGTCCTGAGTATGTTCTCCTTTGGATGAGATACCTAGCCATTATGAACCTGTTATCAGTTTGCCATGCATTCCCTATTGCAATATTACAGGCTTAATTTTTTTAATGTAACTTATTCAAGGGCAGCAGGCACTGAATTTAGATGAAACACTGAAATATACAGTTGTTTGCAAGCAGCACTCTCCTCAGTAGTTACAGATGTCTTTAATGTGGAGTTATTCAGATGACTTTTACTTCTGCAGAGACTGCATGTTGTTGTGTCTTTTGGCTTTTCCCGGTTAGGGGTCACCACAGCAGAACTCCAGTCCGCTTAATGATTGGCAGTAGATTTTAACATGCTGAGTTGCCAGCCCTAACGAACAACCTTCAACGAAGGTACACCCATTCACACGTCTCCAGACAGAAGGCGCTCTAGCTGAGAATCGAATGGGACGTCTTACTGTGAGGCGACAGCGCTACCGCAGCACCACCACCGCAGTTCTGCAGAGACTGTGCATATTGACTGATATTGGTGGATTGTACTGACAGGAGTTTGAGTGTTTTTTTGTGGCTGAAATGTTCTGACGAGCAGTTTTTGTCATTTTTGTTTACTAAATGTTTTGTTTCATTGCTTACTGGAAAAACATTCAAAACTATAAATTTAAAAACATGCTCCAAAAAGTGCTGCTGTGTTATACAAGGGATATAATTTAATACAATCAGGAAGGTGAATCAAAGAACTCTTGCGTGTTTGTATGGTCCTAAACATGTGTGCAAGATGCCTATGACTTGAAAACAGCCCAAAGGTAAACTTAATTTGCCACTAGCCAGGTGTATTTTCTTTGAATGTGAGTTTCAAGGGCAGAGAAGTTTTAATGCTTTCATTGAGACTGTATTGCTTTGTTTGGCAAATGTCTATCAGTGTTTGGGCTACACAATTTAAAATTTAAGTTTTAAATTAAATCCAAATATCTGTAATAATTGTAGAAGTAAAGCAAAAAACAATATACACACAGAGGTATGAACAATGTTTATGGTAACTGAGGAGAAATAGCCAAGTAATTGGATACTGGAATGGCTTATGGGGCAGTCCATTACACTGCCTAGGGCCCCATTTAACCTTGATCGATCTCTGACTAGAACCCTGAATAAGTTCCATGGTTTAGTTAAAACAAAAAAAAAATTCTAAACAAGGATTTGAGACTGCACTGGCAATGGGATTTTAACAAAGGGTGCATTTTTTCACACCTACCCCTTAACTCATTCACCCCGAGTGCCTTCTCATGGCGCCTGTGCCTTTAAGGCCGAGCGCGCCATGAGAAGATACAGTTTTCAAGCCATTCCCCCCGAGTGCTTCTACAAGCGAAAGAAAGTGTACTGCTAATTTTTAGTGCAACTTAATGTAAAACACTCTGAAATCGTAACTAAATATGTAATTTATCATATCTAGTTACGATTCAGTGTTTTAACATTAAGTCACATGAAGTTTTGCAGAAAAATCATTTTAAAAGTTCTTGCTAAGCAAGTGGTGGCAGCCAATCAGTTCTTGCATTCCGAGCCACCACTTGCATAACACCTCCACCCATAAAAGCTTCTTTTGTTAGCCCCTAATAAATAGTGGGTCCAGCAGCAGGTATTTTCTTCTTTCACGAAGAACTGGAGATTTGACCTGCTACTGGATCCTCTATTCACGGACCGCCATTTAGGCAGTACGAGAGCAGTTCCGTTCAGCCACTAAAGTTTGAGTTCGGTCAGCTCAGCAACTACCTTGTCTTTCCCAACCAAATTTGTGAGGTACTGTACTTGTTTTTTTTTCATACACAGTTTTTCCTGTATTTTTTTACAACTGTTATACTGATTTAGGCATGGGTGCATGGGGCGCCAACCGCTTTAAACTGCGTTTTTTTTTAAATAAAAGTTTTTTTTAATGAATGCGTATAACTGTAGTGCTGTAAACCAGTGGGGATGTTGCGACTGTTGTGTGGTTCATAGTTCTTCGCTCTCTTCAAGGC
>NW_025052760.1:0-10574 GCF_019279795.1 Protopterus annectens | reverse complement strand
ATAGATCTCAATATACATCTAGATATTATTAATTATTCAAAACATTTATTATTTATGAATGGAGCACAAAGTTCATGATGGAAATTTAGTGTACATCAAACCTTGACCACTAGATGGGAGTATTGTTGATGATTTTTTCAACACAAATCATTAGTTATTATTAAACAGGTGCAGTTACGAAAAAAAAAAAAATAATTTATTTTATGACACCATTTGCCATTTCAAAAGTGGTATAACATTATATTTTATATCTGTGAATCACAGCATTTTATTCCGATTTGTTTAATGTCATACATTTGTATTTTTAATGCATTCATTCATATTTATAAGTTAATTCTTAGATTTCCATTGGTTATTTCAAACCAAGGTCAGCATATATATATGGTTGTTTGTTGTGTTAGTTCTTGTCTGATGAAGTCTGATCTAAGTGATGAAAAACGTGTTATATGTTTAACGTTTAACGTACAATAAAGCTGTTATTGGAATTTTAGTTGTCCGGTGCAGTTCATCCTCTTAACAGTGCACTTTTCGTTTACTAGTTTGTTTTTTGCACTGCGCTTCATACTTTGTTTAGATGTACATACCTCTTCATAAATAATGATGTCAGCACACTATACATATACCAGGAGCACAAATGAGACCCAGTAATTTGAATCGAGCGCTCAGCTACTGCGTCTCCCACAAGTGTCATAACATAATTAGGTAGGGCTTGGACCAGGGTCTTCTCCTCTTTAGTATCAAACACCAAAATCACAGAGTTATTTTTGTTTGTTTATTGGAGTTTTAGAGTTATTTTTGTTTGTTTATTGGAGTTTTAGAGTTCTTTTTGTTTGTTTATTGGAATTTTAGAACTGCCGTTCTGCTGAATTACTTACATAATTAGGTAGGGGTTTGAATCCTGCAAGTGCTCAGTGTGTGTATGTGTGACTGTGGGGGGGGGGGTTAGTGTGTGTGCAATTCTATGTGTAAAAGAAATGTCCCTTTTGGCAACTAGTACAACACACCACATGCTGCATATTCCACTGTCTAAACACTGATGATGTCAGCACCCTATAAATACAGCAGGAGAAAACAAGACTCCCAGTAATGTCGATAGCATACTCTGATACTGCATCTCTCACAAATGTCATAACATAGTTAGGTAGGGGTTTGAATCCTGCAAGTGCTTAGTATGTGTAACTGTGGGGGGTATAGTGTGTGTGCCATTCTATGTGTAAGAGAAATGTCCTTTTTGGCAACTAGTACAACACACCACATGCTGCATATTCCACTGTCTAAACACTGATGATGTCAGCACCTTAGAAGTACAGCAGGAGAAAACAAGCCTCCCAGTAATGCAAATAGCATGCTCTTTTACTGCGTATCTCACAAATGTCATAACATAGTAAGGTAGGTGTTTGAATCCTGCAAGTGCTCATTGTATGTGTGGGTGGGAGTATAGTGTGTGCAATTCTATGTGTAAGAAAAATGTCCCTTTTGGCAACTAGTACAACACACCACATGCTGCATATTCCACTGTCTAAACACTGATGATGTCAGCACCCTATACGTACATCAGGAGAAAACAAGCCTCCAAGTAATGCAAATAGCGTGCTCTGGTACTGCGTCTCTCACAAGTGTCATAACATAGTTAGGAAGGGGTTCGAATTCTGCAAGTGCTCAGTATGTGTGACTGTGGGGGTTTATAGTGTGTGTGCAATTCTATGTGTAAGAGAAATGTCCCTTTTGGCAACTAGTACAACACACCACATGCTGCATATTCCACTGTCTAAACACTGATGATGTCAGCACCCTATAAGTACTGCAGGAGAAAACAAGCCTCCCAGTAATGCAAATAGCATGCTCTGGTACTGCGTCTCTCAAAACTGTCATAACATAGTTCGATAGGGGCTTGAATCCTGCAAGTGCTCAGTATGTGTGACTGTGGGGGGTAAAGTGTGTGTGCAATTCTATGTGTAAGAGAAATGTCCCTTTTGGCAACTAGTACAACACACAACATGCTGCATATTCCACTGTCTAAACACTGATGATGTCAGCACCCTATAAGTACAGCAGGAGAAAGCAAGCCTCCCAGTAATGCAAATAGCGTGCTCTGGTACTGCATCTCTCACAAGTGTCATAACATAGTTAGGTAGGGGTTTGAATCCTGCAAGTGTTCAGTATGTGTGACTGTGGGGGGTATAGTGTGTGTGCATTTCTATGTGTAAGAGAAATGTCCCTTTTGGCAACTAGTACAACACACCACATGCTGCATATTCCACTGTCTAAACACTGATGATGTCAGCACCCTATAAGTACAGCAGGAGAAAGCAAGCCTCCCAGTAATGCAAATAGCGTGCTCTGGTACTGCATCTCTCACAAGTGTCATAACATAGTTCGATAGGGGCTTGAATCCTGCAAGTGCTCAGTATGTGTGACTGTGGGGGGTATAGTGTGTGTACAATTCTATGTGTAAGAGAAATGTCCCTTTTGGCAACTAGTACAACACACCACATGCTGCATATTCCAATGTCTAAACACTGATGATGTCAGCACCCTATAAGTACAGCAGGAAAAATCAAGCTTCCCAGTAATGCAAATAGTGTGCTCTGGTACTGTGTTTCTCACAAGTATCATAACATAGTTAGGTAGGGGTTTGAATCCTGCAAGTGCTCAGTATGTGTAACTGCGTGGGGGGGTATAGTGTTGTCCAGTTCTCTGTGCAAAAAGAAATGTCCTTTTTGGCAACTAGTACAACACACCACATGCTGCATATTCCACTGTCTTAACACTTATGATGTCAGCACCCTATAAGTACAGCAGGAGAAAGCAAGCCTCCCAGTAATGCAAAGAGCGTACTCTGGTACTGCATCTCTCACAAGTGTCAAAACATAGTTAGGTAGGGGTTTGAATCCTGCAAATGCTCAGTATGTGTGACTGTGTATGGGTATAGTGTGTGTGCAATTCTATGTGGAAGAGAAATGTCCCTTTTGGCAACTAGTACAACACACCACATGCTGCATATTCCACTTTCTAAACACTGATGATGTCAGCACCCTATAAGCACAGCTGGAGAAAACAAGCCTCCCAGTAATGCAAATAGCATGCTTTGGTACTGTGTCTCTCACAAGTGTCATAACACCATTAGGTAGGAGTTTGAATCCTGCAAGTGCTCACTATGTGTGACTGTGGGGTAGGTATAGTGTGTGTGCAATTCTATGTGTAAGAGAAATGTCCCTTTTGGCAACTAGTACAACACACCACATGCTGCATATTCCACTGTCTAAACACTGATGATGTCAGCACCCTATAAGTACAGCAGGAGAAAGCATGCCTCCCAGTAAAGCAAATAGCATGCTCTAGTACTGCATCTCTTACAAGTGTCATTACATAGTTAAGTAGGGGTTTGAATCCTGCAAGTGCTCAGTATTTGTGACTGTGGTGGCGGGTATAGTGTGTGAGCAATTCTATGTATAAGAAAAATGTCCCTTTTGGCAACTAGTACAACACACCAAATGCTGCATATTGCACTGTCTAAACACTGATGATGTAAGCACCCTATAAGTACAGCAGGAGAAAGCACACCTCCCAGTAATCCAAATAGCGTGCTCTGCTACTGCGTCTCTCACAAGTGTCATAACATAGTTAGGTAGGGGTTTGAATCCTGCAAGTGCTCAGTATGTGTGACTGTGGGGGGGTATAGTGTGTGTGCAATTCTATGTGTAAGAGAAATGTCCCTTTTGGCAACTAGTACAACACACCACATGCTGCATATTCCACTGTCTAAACACTGATGATGTCAGCACCCTATAAGTACAGCAGGAGAAAGCAAGCCTCCCAGTAATGTCAATAGCGTACTCTGGTACTGCATCTCTCACAAGTGTCATAACATAGTTAGGAAGGGGTTTGAATCCTGCAAGTGCTCAGTATGTGTGACTGTGGGGGGTTATAGTGTGTGTGCAATTCTATGTGTAAGAGAAATGTCCCTTTTGGCAACTAGTACAACACACCACATGCTGCATATTCCACTGTCTAAACACTGATGATGTCAGCACCCTATAAGTACTGCAGGAGAAAACAAGCCTCCCAGTAATGCAAATAGCGTGCTCTGGTACTGCGTCTCTCACAACTGTCATAACATAGTTCGATAGGGGCTTGAATCCTGCAAGTGCTCAGTATGTGTGACTGTGTTGGGTGTAGTGTGTGTGCAATTCTATGTGTAAGAGAAATGTCCCTTTTGGCAACTAGTACAACACACAACATGCTGCATATTCCACTGTCTAAACACTGATGATGTCAGCACCCTATAAGTACAGCAGGAGAAAGCAAGCCTCCCAGTAATGTCAATAGCGTACTCTGATACTGCATCTCTCACAAGTGTCATAACATAGTTAAGAAGGGGTTTGAATCTTGCAAGTGCTCAGTATGTGTGACTGTGGGGGGGTATAGTGGGTGTGCAATTCTATGTGTAAGAGAAATGTCCCTTTTGGCAACTAGTACAACACACCACATGCTGCATATTCCACTGTCTAAACACTGATGATGTCAGCACCCTATAAGTACAGCAGGAGAAAGCAAGCCTCCCAGTAATGTAAATAGCGTGCTCTGGTACTGCATCTCTCACAAGTGTCATAACATAGTTCGATAGGGGTTTGAATCCTGCAAGTGCTCAGTATATGTGACTGTGGGGGTATAGTGTGTGTACAATTCTATGTGTAAGAGAAATGTCCCTTTTGGCAACTAGTACAACACACCACATGCTACATATTCCACTGTCAAAACACTGATGATGTCAGCACCTTATAAGTACAGCAAGAGAAAGCAAGTCTCCCAGTAATGCAAATAGCGTGCTCTGGTACTGTGTTTCTCACAAGTATCATAACATAGTTAGGTAGGGGTTTGAATCCTGCAAGTGCTCAGTATGTGTAACAGCGTGGGGGGTATAGTGTGTGTGCAGTTCTCTGTGTAAACAAAATGTCCCTTTTGGCAACTAGTACAACACACCACGTGCTGCATATTCCACTGTCTAAACACTGATGATGTCAGCACCCTATAAGTACAGCAGGAGAAAGCAAGCCTCCCAGTAATGCAAAGAGCGTACTCTGGTACTGCATCTCTCACAACTGTCAAAACATAGTTAGGTAGGGGTTTCAATCCTGCAAATGCTCAGTATGTGTGACTGTGTGGGGGTATAGTGTGTGTGCAATTCTATGTGGAAGAGAAATGTCCATTTTGGCAACTAGTACAACACACCACATGCTGCATATTCCACTGTCTAAACACTGATGATGTCAGCACCCTATAAGCACAGCAGGAGAAAACAAGCCTCCCAGTAATGCAAATAGCATGCTCTGGTACTGCGTCTCTCACAAGTGTCATAACATCATTAGGTAGGAGCTTGAATCCTGCAAGTGCTCACTATGTGTGACTGTGGGGTGGGTATAGTGTGTGTGCAATTCTATGTGTAAGAGAAATGTCCGTTTTGGCAACTAGTACAACACACCACATGCTGCATATTCCCCTGTCTAAACACTGATGATGTCAGCACCCTATAAGTACAGCAGGAGAGAGCACACTTCCCAGTAATGCAAATAGCGTGCTCTAGTACTGCACCTTTTACAAGTGTCTTAACATAATTAGGTAGGGGTTTGAATCCTGCAAGTGCTCAGTATGTGTGACTGTGGTGGGGGGTATAGTGAGAGAGCAATTCTATGTATAAGAGAAATGTCCCTTTTGGCAACTAGTACAACACACCACATGCTGCATATTGCACTGTCTAAACACTGATGATGTCACCACCCTATGAGTACAGCAGGAGAAAGCAAGCCTCCCAGTAATGCAAATAGTATGCGCTGGTACTGCGTCTCTCACAAGTGTCATAACATAGTTAGCTAGGGGTTTGAATCCTGCAAGTGCTCAGTATGTGTGACTGTGGGGGAGGTTTAGTGTGTGTGCAATTTTATGTGTAAGAGAAATGTCCCTTTTGGCAACTAGTACAACACACCACATGCTGCATATTCCACTGTCTAAACACTGATGATGTCAGCACCCTATAGGTACAGCAGGAGAAAGCACGCCTCCCAGTAATGCAAATAGTGTACTCTAATACTGCATCTCTTACAAGTGTCATAACATAGTTAGGTAGGGGTTTGAATCCTGCAAGTGCTCAGTATGTGTGACTGTGGTGGGGGGTATAGTGTGTGAGCAATTCTATGTGTAAGAGAAATGCCCCTTTTGGCAACTAGTACAACACACAACATGCTGCATATTCCACTGTCTAAACACTGATGATGTCAGCACCCTATAGGTACAGCAGGAGAAAACAAGCCTCCCAGTAATGCAAATAGCGTGCTCTGGTACTGGTTCTCTCACAAGTGTCATAACATAGTTCGATAGGTGCTTGAATCCTGCAAGTGCTCAGTATGTGTGACTGTGGGGGGTATAGTGTGTGTACAATTCTATGTGTAAGAGAAATGTCCCTTTTGGCAACTAGTACAACACACCACATGCTGCATATTCCAATGTCTAAACACTGATGATGTCAGCACCCTATAAGTACAGCAGGAAAAATCAAGCCTCCCAGTAATGCAAATAGCGTGCTCTGGTACTGCGTCTCTCACAAGTGTTATAACATAGTTAGGTAGGGGTTTAAATCATGCAAGTGCTCAGTATGTGTGACTGTGGAGGGGTATAGTGTGTGTGCAATTCTATGTGTAAGAGAAATGTCCCTTTTGGCAACTAGTACAACACACCACATGCTGCATATTCCAATGTCTAAACACTGATGATGTCAGCACCCTATAAGTACAGCAGGAAAAATCAAGCCTCCCAGTAATGCAAATAGTGTGCTCTGGTACTGTGTTTCTCACAAGTATCATAACATAGTTAGGTAGGGGTTTGAATCCTGCAAGTGCTCAGTATGTGTAACTGCGTGGGGGGTATAGTGTTGTGCAGTTCTCTGTGCAAAAAGAAATGTCCTTTTTGGCAACTAGTACAACACACCACATGCTGCATATTCCACTGTCTTAACACTTATGATGTCAGCACCCTATAAGTACAGCAGGAGAAAGCAAGCCTCCCAGTAATGCAAAGAGCGTACTCTGGTACTGCATCTCTCACAAGTGTCAAAACATAGTTAGGTAGGGGTTTGAATCCTGCAAATGCTCAGTATGTGTGACTGTGTATGGGTATAGTGTGTGTGCAATTCTATGTGGAAAAGAAATGTCCCTTTTGGCAACTAGTACAACACACCACATGCTGCATATTCCACTTTCTAAACACTGATGATGTCAGCACCCTATAAGCACAGCTGGAGAAAACAAGTCTCCCAGTAATGCAAATAGCATGCTTTGGTACTGTGTCTCTCACAAGTGTCATAACATCATTAGGTAGGGGCTTGAATCCTGCAAGTGCTCACTATGTGTTACTGTGGGGTAGGTATAGTGTGTGTGCAATTCTATGTGTAAGAGAAATGTCCCTTTTGGCAACTAGTACAACACACCACATGCTGCATATTCCACTGTCTAAACACTGATGATATCAGCACCCTATAAGTACAGCAGGAGAAAGCACGCCACCCAGTAATGCAAATAGTGTGCTCTAATACTGCATCTCTTACAAGTGTCATAACATAGTTAGGTAGGGGTTTGAATCCTGCAAGTGCTCAGTATGTGTGACTGTGGTGGGGGGTATAGTGTGTGAGCAATTCTATGTGTAAGAGAAATGCCCCTTTTGGCAACTAGTACAACACACAACATGCTGCATATTCAACTGTCTAAACACTGATGATGTCAGCACCCTATAAGTACAGCAGGAGAAAGCAAGCCTCCCAGTAATGTCAATAGCGTACTCTGATACTGCATCTCTCACAAGTGTCATAACATAGTTAGGAAGGGGTTTGAATCTTGCAAGTGCTCAGTATGTGTGACTGTGGGGGGGTATAGTGGGTGTGCAATTCTATATGTAAAAGAAATGTCCCTTTTGGCAACTAGTAAAACACACCACATGCTGCATATTCCACTGTCTAAACACTGATGATGTCAGCACCCTATAAGTACAGCAGGAGAAAACAAGCCTCCCAGTAATGCAAATAGCGTGCTCTGGTACTGCGTCTCTCACAAGTGTCACAACATAGTTCGATAGGTGCTTGAATCCTGCAAGTGCTCAGTATGTGTGACTGTGGGGGGGTATAGTGTGTGTACAATTCTATGTGTAAGAGAAATGTCCCTTTTGGCAACTAGTACAACACACCACATGCTGCATATTCCAATGTCTAAACACTGATGATGTCAGCACCCTATAAGTACAGCAGGAAAAATCAAGCCTCCCAGTAATGCAAATAGCGTGCTCTGGTACTGCGTCTCTCACAAGTGTTATAACATAGTTAGGTAGGGGTTTAAATCCTGCAAGTGCTCAGTATGTGTGACTGTGGAGGGGTATAGTGTGTGTGCAATTCTATGTGTAAGAGAAATGTCCCTTTTGGCAACTAGTACAACACACCACATGCTGCATATTCCACTGTCTAAACACTGATGATGTCAGCACCCTATAAGTACAGCAGTAGAAAGCAAGCCTCCCAGTAATGTAAATAGCGTGTACTGGTACTGCGTCTCTCACAAGTGTCATAACATAGTTCGATAAGGGCTTGAATCCTGCAAGTGCTCAGTTTATGTGACTGTGGGTGGGTATAGTGTGTGTACAATTCTATGTGTAAGAGAAATGTCCCTTTTGGCAACTAGTACAACACACCACATGCTGCATATTCCACTGTCTAAACACTGATTATGTCAGCACCCTATAAGTACAGCAGGAGAAAGCAAGTCTCCCAGTAATGCAAATAGCGTGCTCTGGTACTGTGTTTCTCACAAGTATCATAACATAGTTAGGAAGGGGGTTGAATCCTGCAAGTGCTCAGTGTGTGTATGTGTGACTGTGGGGGGGATAGTGTGTGTGCAATTCTATGTGTAAGAGAAATGTCCCTTTTTGCAACTAGTACAACACACCACATGCTGCATATTCCACTGTCTAAACACTGATGATGTCAGCACCCTATATGTAGAGCAGGAGAAAACAAGCCTCCCAGTAATGTCAATAGCGTACTCTGGTACTGCATCTCTCACAAGTGTCATAACATAGTTAGGTAGGGGTTTGAATCCTGCAAGTGCTTAGTATGTGTGACTGTGGGGGGGTATAGTGTGTGTGCAATTCTATGTGTAAAAGAAATGTCCCTTTTGGCAACTAGTACAACACACCACATGCTGCATATTCCACTGTCTAAACACTGATGATGTCAGCACCCTATAAGTACAGCAAGAGAAAGCAAGTCTCCCAGTAATGCAAATAGCATGCTCTGGTACTGTGTTTCTCACAAGTATCATAACATAGTTAGGTAGGGGTTTGAATCCTGCAAGTGCTCAGTATGTGTAACAGTGTGGGGGGTATAGTGTGTGTGCAGTTCTCTGTGTAAACAAAATGTCCCTTTTGGCAACTAGTACAACACACCACGTGCTGCATATTCCACTGTCTAAACACTGATGATGTCAGCACCCTATAAGTACAGCAGGAGAAAGCAAGCCTCCCAGTAATGCAAAGAGCGTACTCTGGTACTGCATGTCTCACAACTGTCAAAACATAGTTAGGAAGGGGTTTCAATCCTGCAAATGCTCAGTATGTGAGACTGTGTGGGGGTATAGCGTGTGTGCAATTCTATGTGGAAGAGAAATGTCCATTTTGGCAACTAGTACAACACACCACATGCTGCATATTCCACTGTCTAAACACTGATGATGTCAGCACCCTATAAGCACAGCAGGAGAAAACAAGCCTCCCAGTAATGCAAATAGCATGCTCTGGTACTGCATCTCTCACAAGTGTCATAACATCATTAGGTAGGAGCTTGAATCCTGCAAGTGCTCACTATGTGTGACTGTCGGGTTGGTATAGTGTGTGTGCAATTCTATGTGTAAGAGAAATGTCTGTTTTGGCAACTAGTACAACACACCACATGCTGCATATTCCCCTGTCTAAACATTGATGATGTCAGCACCCTATAAGTACAGCAGGAGAGAGCACACTTCCCAGTAATGCAAATAGCGTGCTCTAGTACTGCACCTTTTACAAGTGTCTTAACATAATTAGGTAGGGGTTTGAATCCTGCAAGTGCTCAGAATGTGTGACTGTGGTGGGGGGTATAGTGAGAGAGCAATTCTATGTATAAGAGAAATGTCCCTTTTGGCAACTAGTACAACAAACCACATGCTGCATATTGCACTGTCTAAACACTGATGATGTCACCACCCTATGAGTACAGCAGGAGAAAGCAAGCCTCCCAGTAATGCAAATAGTATGCTCTAATACTGCGTTTCTCACAAGTGTCATAATATCGTTAGGTAGGGGTTTGAGTCCTGCAAGTGCTCAGTATGTGTGACTGTGGGGGGGAGAGTAGTGTGTTTGCAATTCTATGTGTAAGAGAAATGTCCCTTTTGGCAACTAGTACAACACACCACATGCTGCATATTCCACTGTCTAAACACTGATGATGTCATCACCCTATAGGTACAGCAGGAGAAAGCAAACCTCCCAATAATGCAAATAGG
>NW_025052759.1:0-10200 GCF_019279795.1 Protopterus annectens | reverse complement strand
TACAATTCTTGTCTATATCTAAGCTTATTCTTGGCATTTACAGTATCTTATTCTGTTTATTTATGAAACATTTATGTAATATCACGTCCAGTGAAATATGTTTTAATGCAACTATTGCATGATGTCTATGGAAGAATTATGTCCTATATTCTCTGGACATTTGCCAGTTATGTGTTGTGTCAGGACACATCTGCCCACAGAGTGGACTGTTGTCGCCTCTCAAGTGGGACAGGTGATAATCTTGGTTAGACTTGTAACGGATCATACTGCTCCTTTCAGCCTACATGCATGTCCGTATTGTTTGTGGCTAAGTTTATATGCTCCTTCTGTTTCAGTTTGTCATACGATGCATATTTTCCTATCACATTTGGTGTATGTGAAATCACAGGACATTCCTTTTTGTATGTGACTATTATTACATAGCTTGTGGGATATGATTCAGACATACTAGTCACTACATATATCTACATTTCTTCTTGTGTATTTTGTTATGGACACATCTGCACAGCTTATGTTCCTCTCCCCTCACATTATGGGTCAGCTGGTGACCCTCTCCATTGGACTGGATGTACCTATTCGGCTGGGCGCCGCTTAACATATGGATCACGTTTCACTTCCACATGGTATAGCTGTATCAACAGTAAGTTGGACTACATGCACATGGTTTACATATCATTTGTTGTATGTGGTAGGGACACACTATTCCCCTACCGCATTTGTGTTTGATTCTTCATTTTCTGTTCGCAGGGACTCTGCTTTGCATACGTTTCTTGTCTCCACGGACACTGATAGGCGTGCGATTACTATTGCATGGTAGGAATATAATATTCAGCAGTTTAGGTTGCTCCTCGACAGCCGACATTGACACGCCTCCCTGCACAACTTCGATACACCCCTTGCACTCGCGCACGTTTCCTATACATGTGGCTGTGGCTGACATAAGCGCCTTCATTAATATATGCATATGGAGCGACTACTCCATATATATTGACACGCATGGCCTGCCGCAGTCTTCATAGGCCTTTTACGCTGGACTTGCACCGAGCTTCATGAATCCCAGGGTATATTTATATATATATTTGCAAATACAGGTACACTCTCACACACATGGACAGGCAAACTCAGTGCACCAAAGTGCACAAGTTCATAAAACAAGTGCAGTATTATTGTTAAGTCAATAGTGCAAGATCTTCTCATACAAAAAGTGCACCAAAGGAAAAAATGTCCTCTAATGGTAACTAAAAGGAAATCCATAGAAAACGGCTCTTTCTTTCACCTTCTTAGAGTCATAAATACAAAGGGGCACTGTCTCAAACACAAAGTCTAGGTAATTCCCTTTTAGGTGGGAATTAATGCCCACCTCACGTAGCTGCATCCAGAGAGTTCTTTTCTTTTGCTTTTCTTTTGGAAGATTTCACTGTTCTCTCAAATGCTGTCTACATTGTTTCTTCTTATTGCAGCATTTGGCACAGAACAAGTGTTACATGTACACTGTACAGCTCCTCAATAAGAGGTTAGCTTCACTTTCAATTGGTAGGGTTACAGTCCTCTTTCTTATTCATGACTTAATTGGATAGTTAGGTCTCTTACCTGGACAATGCAGGAATCCTTTCTATTTAATATACGGTACAATCTTACCATTTAAAACAATAGTTCTATTTACAGACTGTATATACATTGTTTACATAATAGCTATAAACTTGTTTGTTTCTGCTACAGTCATGGGCTATGGGACTAAATAAGGCCATCTGCATTATGGTGGGTCAAAACTGGTCTGTATTTCACCATGAATTTAAAAGGCTGTAAGGAAAGTGACCATCTACATATTTTTGTTCACATCTGCTGCCACTTCAACAATAACACTTGGGCATGGTCTATAACCAATGAAAATTATTGGCAAAGAAGTTAGAACTTTAATCAAGATAATGCCTAATCCATTGCCAAGAATTCCCTCAGAAGTAGTGGAATACATGGTTTGTGTTGTAATCAGTTTTTCTGAGTTAATAACATATTTAATGTTAATCCCATTCAAAGGTCCTGGGACTGCAGGAAGCCTGGAAGCTTGAAAATGAAGCATTTCAATTATATTTTGAATCCAGGGAAGTACATTTTAACTACATTTCAAATAATGCACTTGTCTTATTTAAAAAATATTTCTGTGCTTCCTGCTGTGTTTGTTCTGTATCTGAAGTCACAGCTATTAAATGAATGCATTTTTATAGTTGCAGTGCATTTTATTATAGTATTTTCAAGTGGTTTCTATGCTCTGCCTAGGGAGTTAAATCATTTCTGAGTGGGATCTCATTTAATTGCATTTTTACTATCTCTCTACTGAATCTGAATTTGCAGCTAGAAATTGATTAGGATTTTACAGTATCTCTTATGTCCCTGAACTCTTAAGATACATAAATGCTGTGCTCATTTAATTCCTTGTTTTAGTCACTTTTCAAATAGTATCCATTATTATAACTCTGAGCTCTTAAGAGGATTATTACAATTGTCCATCTAATAATGTGCTGCAGTAACATTTCAGACTTAAAACAATAAGCCAGCTTTGGCCAGGTGTGTGAATTGTAACTAGACCTTGTAATTAATCCATCCCTCCTAGTATTTTACATTATACCATCAGTCAGCCATCTTAGTCTTATGAGGGAAGCATGGAAGTTTGAAAAACAAAGCATTTGGACCACATTTTACATCCAATGAAATACATTTAAACTATATGTAAAATTCTGCACTTATTTTACCATTTAAGTCAGTTTTGTGTGTTTCCTGAGACTATTCTGTATCTGACCTTAAAACTATACTTGCAATACCTTATAGTATAGTGTTTTCAAGTGGTTTCTGTCCTCTGCCTAGGTATTTCAATCAGTTCTGAGTGGGTTTTCATTTTATTGCATATATACTATCCCTCTTCTGTATCTGAAGCTATGTCTATAAATTAATTTGGGTTATACAGTAGCCACTGTTATATCTCTAAGCTCTTAAGTGGATTATTAGTGTTGCCTGTCTTGTAGTCAGGGGTGGCCCATGCTATTGGCCTGCCGGACTGCAGCCCCCTCAGAACAAAAAAAAAAATAAAAATAGAAAAAAAAAATGTTTTTAAATTTTCGCGGACTTCGCGCATGCGCAGTAGTCCCGACTACTGCCTATGCATGCTCCAGGCAGTCCGGCAGTCTCCATAGGGGGACACATGGAGACGTCTGTGCACTTTTAAAGTGCACAGACTCGCTGGGATAATGTATCGGGGCCGGACTGCAACAGCAGCAGTCAGGAACAGTCTCGTCGGGAGATTTGATTTCAGGGATCTCGCGGGTCTTCGGAGTATTGCGCGGGAAGGATGTACGTTAGCTGGATATTATGGAGAACGGACAGGTAATTGTATGGTGCTTTTTACGTTTACAATGTATGGTACTTGGTGCTTTTATACTTTGTGTGTGTATGGTACTTGGTGCTTTTATACTTTGTGTGTGTATGGTACTTGGTGCTTTTATACTTTGTGTGTGTATGGTACTTGGTGCTTTTATACTTTGTGTGTGTATGGTACTTGGTGCTTTTATACTTTGTGTGTGTATGGTACTTGTTGCTTCTAGTGTGTGTGTGTGTGTGAAAATGCCACAGGTGCTCATGGTGGTGTGGTAGGGAATACCTCAGGCTTGAACCCTGTACCCTGTATGCAGGTGTTAAAGACTTGAGTTCCCTACCCACCACCATTTGTAAACAAATTGCAGATTTTTGCCTCATATTTGATCTGATCTGTTCCTCATAATATCTGTGGTTTGTAAATGTTGCAATGCCTGATATTTGATGGTGTAGTAGTAGCATTGTTGCCTCATAGCTGCAGGTTCTCAGGTTTGATTCTTGGCTGGGGTTCCTTCTTTGTGGGGTCTGTTATCTTCTCCCTGTGTTTGTGTGGGTTTGTTTTTATTTGATGTTGCACTGGTAGCATTGTTGCCTCACAGCTGCAGGTTCTCAGGTTTGATTCTTGGCTGGGGTTCCTTTTTGTGGGGTCCGTATCTTCTCCCTGTGTTTGTGTGGGTTTGCTTTTGTGTCCTCCCATGTTACAAAGACATGTCTCTATTATTTCTTCCTGGGCCTCTGCTGAAAATTGTTTTTTTGTTCCAAGTCAGACTGTCCTGATTAACAAATGTTAAATAAAATTGACAGGCATTTGAATTTCAGACTTTAGGTTTCTGAATGTTTAATTCCTTGTATATTTAATGGTGCAGTGGTAGTATTGTTGCCTCGCATCTATAGGTTTTCTGGTTTGATTCTTGGTTGGGGTGGCTTCTGTGTGGAGTCTGCATCTCCTCCCTGTGTTTGTGTGGATTTGCTCTGGTGCTCTGCCATTTTACAAAGACGTGTCTGCAGTATTAATCCCTGCGTCTCTGCTGAAAATTGTTTATGTTCTGTCCGCAGCAAAATTGACAGGCATTTGAATTTCAGACTTCAGGTTTCTGAATGTTTAATCCCTTGCATATTTGATGGTGCAGTGGTAGTATTGTTGCCTCACAGCTATAGGTTTTCTGGTTTGATTCTTGGTTGGGGTGGCTTCTGTGTGGAGTCTGCATCTCCTCCCTGTGTTTGTGTGGATTTGCTCTAGTGCCCTGCCATTTTACAAAGACGTGCCTGCAGTATTAATCCCTGCGTCTCTGCTGAAAATTGTTTTTGTTCTGTCTGCAGTAAAATTGACAGGCATTTGAATTTCAGACTTCAGGTTTCTGAATGTTTAATTCCTTGCATATTTGGTGGTGCAGTGGTAGTATTGTTGCCTCACAGCTATAGGTTTTCTGGTTTGATTCTTGGTTGGGGTGCCTTCTGTGTGGAGTCTGCATCTCCTCCCTGTGTTTGTGTGGATTTGCTCTGGTGCCCTGTCATTTTACAAAGACGTGTCTGCAGTATTAATCCCTGGGTCTCTGCTGAAAATTGTTTTTGTTCTGTCAGCAGTAAAATTGACCGGCATTTGAATTTCAAACTTCATGTTCTTCAGAATACATAGTAGCATAACCTTTTTTTCTAGCAATTTTCTAAGTTTATAAGATGAATATTTTAAATTTGTCCCTATTTTTGGGACTGTATTCCCATTATTGGCTTTCTCCAGGTTTTGTGCTAAGGTTGACAGCTATGGCAAGAACTGAATTACTGAATATGTTTGAGGGCTGTATTCCCTCATTACTGGGTTTGTCCAGGTGTTTTGTACTAAGAGGTTGATACAGCTATGGTGAGAACTGAATTCACTAAATGATAGCCATTTAAGTTTCAGTCTTCCTCTTTTACAAAGCAGCTGATGTGGCAGTGGTATGTTACTCTGACTGTTTTTTGCTCAGGGACCTTGGCAGTAAAATGTATGGTGGCAACACAACATTTTATTCTAGCAACTTTCCAAGATTATACAAGCAATGTTTAATGTGTCCATGGTTTTTGGGCTTTTGACCCCTCCCCCCAATACATTTTGGCTTTTTCCAGTTTTCTTGAGCTGTGAAGTTGAGATGCAGTTGAGTATTGAGTCGATTTTACAAGGAGCTGAGAGCTGCAGGGGAATAGAAGTCTAGTGCTTTGCCTAGTTAATACTATAGCACAACAGGTTGTGTACTTGCTTTTGATGCAGAAGGCTGTGGGTTCTACTCCCACAAGGGATGGATGCTACCGTACTGAGAATGTTCTCCTTGGTGAAGATACTAACTATGAGTCTGTTATCAGTTTGCCATCCATTTCCTCTTGCAATATTATTACTAGCTTATCATTTTTAATGTAATATAGGCAATTTATTCCTGAGGGGCAACAGACACTTTATTTTTCGATGAAACCATGAAATATAAAGGTGATTGCTAGCAGCAACTGTTTTCATTAGTTACAGATTTCTTTTAATGTGGAAATATTTAGATGACTTACTTCAGAGGTTGTGCATATTTACTGGGATAATGGACTGTAGAATTGTGCATATTTACTGATAAAGGTGGACTGTAGAATTGTGCATATTTACTGATAATGGTGGAATGTAGAATTGCATATTTACTAATAATGGTGGACTGTGGAATTGTGCATATTTACTAATAATGGTGAACTGTAGAATTGTGTATATTTTACTAATAATGGTGGACTGTGAAGTCTGAGTAGACTTTTATGATAAATGTTCTCAACTGGGCAGTTTTGCCATTATGGGCATATGGTTTGTTTTCATTGCTTACTGGAAAATGTTCAAAACAAATGTAAACACCCTCTAACAAGTGTACTGTATTGTACAAAGTGAATATAATTTTAATACAATGAGGAAGGGTGTATCAAAAGAGCACATGTATGTTTCTCTTATATGCAAGGGGCCTAAGTGATTTGAAAACAGCCCAAAATTAATCTTTATCTGCCACTGGCAAAATGTATTTTGAATGTGGGGTTTCAATGCTGTTTCAATGAATGTGAGTTTCAAGGGCAGATAGTTTTAATGCTAAGTTTTCATTCAGAGACTGCATTGCTTTTGTTTAACAGATGACTTAGTGTTTGTGCTGTAAAATACAAAAATAAACTTTCAAATGAAGTCCAACTCATCATAGACGAAAAGCAGTATGCACATTAGTGTTTATGGTAAATGGAGTGAAATAGCCAAGTAATGTGGTTCATTGAATGGCTGCAGAGGCTCCATTCAACCATTATTTTGTCAGGGGGGAAGGGCAGCAAACTCAGACAGGCCCAGCTGAACTATACCTCCCAACCGTCCAGATTTCTTCAAAGAATTAATAGATTTTGCTTCTTATTTTTTGGTTTGTTCTTCATAAAATTTAGTAGTTTTCTGGCAAATCATTTAGGAATTAAATCACTAAATAATAAGTTTTGTAGACTTCATAACCTTCAGAAAAATGCATGTTAAAGTAAGAGCTGTTCTATCAACTGTCTCAATTTATACAAGAGCAATTTTTAGTACTGTTTATATAAAAAAATGCCCCCAATATATGTGGCCTTGTTCAGATTTACTGCATTAACAGGTTGAGAGGTACATGCAAATAAATTGCTTTATAGAATTAATAGGCATAGCCAACCTCTCAACTGTCCCCAATTTTTGGCTCAAATGTTGCTCTTCCCCAATAATCCCTCCAAAAAGAAACAGTAGCAATTTTGGAAGAAAACATGGAGGGTTTACAATTAAGAAATAACTGTAATAATCAAAGTTATAGATTACTTGAAATGCATGTAGATTCTTTTATTTTATCAGCTGCTCAAAGTAGCAGTACTAATATTAAAGTGTCCTTCTTTGACACAGGTAGCAGCTGGTAGCCATTGTGTGTCTATTTTATATTTTTCCATCACATTTTTGGTCCATTTTTCATAAAGTTGTGTTTTTTGGCAAGTTAGTGGACAAATCACTAAAGACTGGAAGTTAGAAATGACAGACATTTGAGTTTCAGATTTTATACCCTTCAGAAAATTCATACTAATGCAAGACCTATTCTATTATCTTTCTAAGTTTATTAGAGCAATATTTAAAATTGTCCTTATTTTGGGCCTTTTGTCCCACTTCTGTGTATGGCTCTTTGTCCAGATTTCTTGCTCTTGAGGTTGAGAGGTATGACAAATGTGTCAGGGCCATCACAGTCAGGCCAGAGAGATTTCAAATTGTGACATGCTTGTTGCAACCTCACTCCCCCATGTAGTGACTTGATGTGTCCAAGGCAAGGAGTGGTTGTATCTACCTTGATGGGGAGGACACACTGCATAAGTACTACAGTGGCTTTTCATCTGTCCTTGATTTTGCAGAATGGTCTGGTTTCTGTCATATTTTGTACTGTTGATTTATGCTTATTACTCAGATTTATGCTTATTACTCAAAGTGCCTGTTGCTCTGTGTTTAAGTAGCAATGCTTTAATGACCATATAAGGTAAGCTTGTCTGAGATCGTGAAGATGCAAGGTAAGCTTTTAATAAGCATTACTGTTAAAGAATTGCCAACATTGAAAGCCTCTCCTTTCTGTTGTTGCCACTTCAGAGAATACTTGACTAGATAATGTATAAGCCTTGGGTATTAAAGGACAGGATTCCATTATTTTAAAAGCTCATTACACTTGTTGAGACTTCCAGTCATCTCTACAGACTTTTACCTCCGTGAAACCTAAACAGAATGCCAATCATGTGTGGTCCATAACCTGTACAGTAATCCTTTTGCTAAATGTATCTTGAGCTTGTTTCTTGTTTGTTTTTCATTTTTACTTTTTATCATGTTTTCCCCATGAAACAAGTTGTCAGGCAGCAGGTCTTTTGGATAAGAAACATTTTACAAGTGGGGCATCACATAGATTTCTACTTTCTTCAAAGCATGTTACTTGGTTCTTTAATAAAGCTGGAATATATTATAATTAGAACTGCAGTGCAAGGAGAAGTGGTTTGAGTTGAGTGCTTCTTGGTTTTTCTTATACTCTGATTTTGACTGGCATTTCAGTAATGTATTTGCAAAAGTAATTTATTTTTCATGCCCTCACACAACCTTTTTTGTTTCATCTAGATATTAAGTAAGCTGTCATGCAGCCAATGCATTGAAATATTTTTATTCTTTCTACACTTATTTTTAGTCTTTGATTGGACTTTTTATAATGATGGTTGTTTGCCACCCAGGGCAGCGATTTAATTAAAGCATGTCTTTTTGTGGTTTTGTGCATAGCTCCTCCCCTTTCTGGTTGACCACACCCCCTCCCCTTGACCCCATCCATTCAGCTGTCTCCTGCAGCCTCCCTGTGATTTGAAGTCACCAGCCGCCACTGCTTGTAGTAACTTTTCAAACTTAAAACAAAAAGCCAGTTTTAGCCAGTTGTGTGAGATGTTACTAGGGCTTTTAGTAATTAACTCATCCTATCCTGATATTTTACGTTATGCAAACAGTCAGCCATCTTAATCTTCAAACTGCTGTAAGCTTGTAAGTTTGAATACAAAGCATTTGAACTACATTTTACATACATACAGTACATTTAAACTACATTTAAAATATTGTGGTTATCTAACCATTAAAATCAATTTTCTGTGTTTTATGTTTATTCTGTCTAACGTTTAAGCTATTAATTGAAGGCATTTTTATAGTTGCAGTGCTTTATACTACAGTATTTTCAAGTAGTTTTTGTGCTCTGCCTAGGTGTTAAAATCATTTCTGAGTGGGCTATCATTTTATTGCATTTTTACTATCTTTCCACCATTTTTTTTCCACCCACCTTTTTCCTGTTGTGCTTTTAAACATGGAGGCTTTTCAGCTGTCCACCCTTACTAAATATCTCATCTAGGAAGCTTCTCACAATATCATCTTCTTTATACCTGCCCCCTGAAGCTCCTCCCAGTCTTATCTTCTCTGTTCATCTTACTGGGTACTGACAGACAAAACTGGAAAAGCCTTCTCCTTAGACAGCTACTGTACTTTGAGACTACTTTACAGTGTGTGTGTGTGTGTGTGTGTGTGTGTGTGTGTGTGTGTGTGTGTGTGTGTGTGTGTGTGTGTCTGTGTGTGTGTGTGTGTGTGTGTGTGTGTGTGTGTGTGTGTGTGTGTGTGTGTGTGTGTGTGTGTGTGTGTGTGTGTGTGTGTGTGTTCCTCATTGCTGGCTTGTCTGCCTTTGAATCACCTTTTAATTATTTGCCGGTACTTGTTAGATTTTTTTTCTGGTACCTATTCACTTTTTGCTAACTAAAGTGTGTTTTTTACAGTAAGAACGCCTGGACTGCAATTCTTGTGGCAGTAGAAAGGTAGCCTGCACTGTCTGAGATGGGAAACACATGTGGCTTAAAGTGAGATTGTTTCATCAGCCATAGGACTTTTTAGGAAATTAATTGTTTGTTGTTAATCTGTACGTGAGAGCCACTTTTGCTTGGCTTTTACATTAAGAAATTCCAAGATCATCCATCTTGTGGCATAAAGTGTTTATCTAATCTCTCTGAGTTGGGAAGTACTCCAAGGAGCTCAAAGTATAGGCATTTATTGACCAGAAGGTACAGGAGTCCATTTATAGCTTTTTTCTGTCTGCTATAAATTAGGGATGTTTGTGCAGAGCTGTTCAATGCACAGCAGTAGCAGCAGCAGCAGTTAACAGTGCCGTATATATTCCTATGAAGCTAACCTGTAACTCAAAAAGCCATTGTATGAAGCTTAGTACAGCTAGTTAGCATGTCAATCAGCACTAATACCAAATCATAACACTATCTAACATCTAGCCTTAACTCTAGACACTATTCAAACCG
>NW_025052758.1:0-11135 GCF_019279795.1 Protopterus annectens | reverse complement strand
ATCTGAAATTTTTCAAAAGCTGTGTTATCACCATATATTTCACTGCCAGGCCTTAAACCCAGGACCCTGTGTAAAACAGTCAGAGCAACATACCACCATGCCAAATCAGCTGTTTTGTGAAAGAGGAAGACGGAAACTTAAATGGCTACCATTTAGTGAATTCAGTTCTCACCATAGCACAGCTGTCAACCTCTTAGTACAAAACACCTGAACAAAGCCAATAATGGGTGAATACAGCCCCCAAACATTCAGTGAATTCAGTTCTCACCATAGCTCTCAATCTCTTAGCAAAAAACACCTGGACAAAGCCAGTAATGGGGGAATATAGCCCCCAAACATATTCAGTGAATTCAGTTCTTACCATAGCTTTCAACCTTAGCACAAAAAATCTGGATGAAGCCAATAATGGGGGAATACAATCCCAAAAATAGGGACAAATTTCAAATATCCATCTTATACACTTAGAAAATTGCTAGAATAAAAGCTTTTGCATTACCATGCACTTTCTGAAGAATATGAAGTCTGATATTCAAATGCGTGTAATTTTTAACATTTGTTAACCAGGAAAGTCTGACTTGGAACAAAAGCTAACTTTTAGCAGAGGCCCAGGGAGAAACACTCCAGACAGACACATGTCTTTGTAAGATGGGAGGACCATAGAGAAAACAAACACAGGGAGGGCATACAGACTCCACAGAGAAGGTAAGTCACCCCAGCCAAGAATCAAACCAGAGAACCTGTAGCTGTCAGGCAACAATGCTACCACTGCAACAATGCACTACCGGCTTTGTAAGGACACAAATACAGAAACCACAGATTTTATTAGGAATAGAACAAGTATGAGGGAAAAATCTGCAATGTTTTGACAAATGGTGGTAGGTAGGGAATTCAGGTTCCTGCCACCTGGGCTCAAGGTACAGGGTTCAAGCCTTATTCTCTACCCAGCACCATGTAGCAAGTGGGGCATTACACACACCCTGTCCTCCATAAAATGCGAATCCTCTTCAGCTAAGTCCTCCAAATGTGAATCCTCTGCAGCTAAGTGAAGGGTGGAGTTTCCTGACTGCCTAACAGAGCAGTATGGATCTCTGGAATGAGCATGCATGCATGGAGTCTGTGAATTTTTTTTTTTTTATTTTATTTTTCAATTTTATTCTACAGGTGGGGGGCTGCAGTCCTGCAGTCCTATAGCACGAGCCGCCCGTGGATCTAGGAACCCTTTCATTTTAATTTTGTAGTTTCTTTCTTTTTGGAAAATTATTTAATTTAACCTCATTCAACTACAGATGAACACAGGCATTCAGCATGATTGCTGGCCCAACACAAATATTTTATCAACATTTGCCATTTGAGTTCCTTTCCAGAAGTATTTTCAGTTCAAGTCACCTCCTCTGTTGGCCCTTTTCACTTGTTCTAATACATAAAAAAGAAATGTGGAAAATATATACAACTTGTGTATTTGTATAAGGTACTGTGTATATACTTATTAAGCATTGCATATAAGCAATCGTAAATCCTGGCTTTCAGCTTTTGGCTTGTTTATATGCATAACAGCTGGAGCATTTGTTGCAAAATGCATCATAAACCACAATGGACAAACTGCAACTGAATAAACTGCATTTTCCTTATGAACTCTTGCTACCCCCGCAGAACAGAAAAAAATATGTGTGTGTGTGTGTGTGTGTGTGTGTGTGTGTGTGTGTGTGTGTGTGTGTGTGTGCATATGCTGCACAGTTGAAAAAACTAACAATACCTCTTCTGTGCACAAAAGTGGTTATTCCTTTACTACTGTATAAACCTCTTGGTTCTCAAGGAGTCTCTAATTATTCTTGTTTATGTTTGTGACAGCTTATGAGTCCGCACTGTAGGTTAAATTCATAGCCATCTGATACACGATCTGTCTGCTGTCCAGGTGTATATCACCTAGATTCATACTTATTTGGCACCTGAGAACCCTCTATTGAAGTTTGACAGAACACCTTTTCATTTATGTAGCTGCAATTTAGATCTAAGCGCAATGAGGATAGTGCAAGTCGATATACCACACAAGCTTTTCAGATCTTGAAATACATTCAGATTGCAGTTCAATGGTATCGAGTCACACTGAATGCACTCTCTGTATGCAATCAAATAAGCATGACAAAATATGAAAGCATTAAATAGTGATTAGTTTGCACTAAAATGTATAGTGAAGTGGGAAATTAATTTATTTATATAGCCTTGAATAATGTTTTTACAAAATGCTTTCCAAGCCCAAGGTAGGATACAGCAAAAATTTAGAGGTAAAATAGCAAGAGTTCAGTGTCCATACTTGAACAGTCTTTTAATGCTTAACCTGAATTAACCATCAGTATAACTGCATGTAGGAATTTAACAGTAAAATTTTATAGTGGGGCTGACAGTACCATCCTACCCATGTCACCCATAATTACCTGAAATCACAGTTAGTCAGCTAGTCAATGAAATCTGAAAAAATCTATTCTAAGCAAAGTGACTTAGACAGTAACTCAAAATAAATGCGTAACAGACTCCTACTTAAAACTTACAGACAGGATGCATTATTTGAACAATGACATGGATGGGGCAGGTTTCTTACAAATTAATGAAACCAAATGAAGATAAAAGCTATTAGAATATAAGGTAAAGCTTGTTACAAAATGCAGTTGCACAGCTGAAATTGAGATGCCTTGTTAACTAATGATTACTCAAGACAAACTGAATTCTAAAGTTGATGTCATTTACAATACAAACTTTAAAAATGTAAAAACATTGGCTAGGCACTTGGACAGAACCAGGGGTGTAGCTGGGATTTTCAAATTTGTACTCCTAGCTCTCACACTGCTGATTCCCTCCCCAACCAAGCTACAGCTTCATATAAATTATTTTCTCTTTTTTTTCAGTTGTCACCACCTGTCAAGCCATCCTTCTGTTGATATGATGATTCATTTATTCCTTCATATCCAGGGTGTCAGCTTATGGGGGGAGGGGGGTGTCCTGGATTTTGCACTCAGCCAAGAAGTGAGGTAAGATCTAGGAGTGGTGCCATCATCCAAGTTGTCCATTCCTACACACACACACACACACACACACACACACACACACACACACACATACACACACACACAGACACACACACACACACAGTGAGAGTGAAGAATGAGAGGAGAAGAGTGAGAGAGACAGAGAGATAGAGAGAGAGAGAGATCCCTGGCAGCAGCAGTTAACAGTGCATACACACACACACACACACACACACACACACACACACACACACACACACACACACACACACACAGAGGCATATGCATGCACACAGTGGCAGCAGAAGATTGAGACAGAGTGAGCGATCCCTGGCAGCAAAAGGTAACAATACACGCACACACTCACACACACACACACACACACACACACACACACACGCAGTGAGAGTGGAAGAGCGAGACCCAGCAAGAGATCCCAAGCAGCAGCAGCAGTTAGCAGCTTGTGTTACAGAAGTTTTACTTGTAACGTGCGTGGTGGCCGCACACATATTTTTAGATTTTAATTTTCTTTTTTTTTTTCTTTTACACTTGCTAAACAGCAAAAGTGCTGCTTTGAAAGTGTAAAATAATGGAGGCCATTGCATTAGTTTCAGTCCGTGATCCACTGCAGCTTGATATGCTGCTGTGAAGCAGCAGACTTCTTTTTCAGTGGGCATTATCTGTAGATAATTCATTCTCCAGTCAGGCTGCCAATCTACAGGTAATTTAGACATCATTATCACCTACTTAAAGGCCAATTAAGGGGTAGGTGTGAAAAAATACACCCTCTGTTAAAATCCCATTTAGATGCAAATGCCAGTGCATTCTGAAATCCTTATTTTAGAATTTTTTTTAACTAAACCATGGGACTTCTTCAGGGCCCTAGTCAGAGCCGGATAAAGGTCAAATGGGGCCCTAGGCAGGGTAATGGATCAGGGCCCTCATACACAGCCACCCCACTCCCATACACAGCCCCATGGAGCCATTTCAGTGTCCCATTAATTGACTAGTTCTCCTCATTTACCATAAACACTGTTCACACCCCTCAGTCTGCATACTGGTTTCTACTTTACTTCTACAATGATTAGAGATATCTGGATTTAATTTAGAACTTTAATTTCAAATTTTATAACACAAACACTGATAGACATTTGATAAACAAAGCAATACAGTCTCACAATGAAAACAGCATTAAAACGTCTCTGCCTTTGAAACTCAGATTCAGTGAAACTCACATTCAAAGAAAGTGCATCCAGCAAATGGTAGATTAAGTTTACCTTTGGGCTGTTTTCAAATCATAGGGCCCTTGCACACATTTAGGACCATACAAATATGCAAGAGTTTTTTGATTCACCTTTCTCATTGTATTATATCCCTTGTATAACACAGCACCACTTGCTACAGCATGTTTTAAATTTATAGGTTTGAACATTTTTCCAGTAAGCATTGAAACAAAACATATGAACCAGTAATGACAAAACTGCCCAATTCAGAAAATTTCAACCATAAAAGACCACTCAAACTCTTGTCAGTACAATCCACTATCAGTCAATATGCACAATCTCTGCAGAAGTAAGTCATTTGAATAATTCCACATTAAAAACATCTGTAACTAATGAACAGGTTTCTGCTAGCAAACAACTTTATATTTCAATGTTTCATCTACAAATTCAGTGTCAGCTGCCCTTCACGAATAAACTGGCTAAGTACATAAAAACATGTTAAGCTGGTAATATTGCAGTAGGGAATGGATGGCAAACTGATAACAAGTGCATAAGTACTAGGCATCTTATCCAAAGGAGAACATACTCAGCACTGTAGCACCCCACCCCCCCATTAAAGTACAATGCACTGTCAGCAATCCATCTACGTGCTGATGGAGTAGAACCCACAGCCTTCTTCACAAACAAGCATGCTACCTGTTGTGCTACTAAGCTTTTCAATTCAATATCACAATAGTGATTTAATTTGCAAAACAAAACAGTTGCACATTGTAATCAGGCTTAGCATGAGCAGCAGTAAACTTTTCTTCCCTTGACACTCACAATTCCTTGAAAATGCACCTGAAGCTCAATCATCTGAAAAATGCTTAACCTGTAACTCAAACTTGATTCCTTGAAAATGTACCTGAAAGTCAGTTCTTCCAAAAATGCAGCATGGCAGTTGGTGTAGAGGATTCAGGCTCTTGTTTTCTGTAGTAACTAAAGTACAGGTTTTGAGCCTGAGCAAATTACTAACCACCTGTTCTCCCTAACTAGGATGTTTCACTTACACACACACACCCCACCCTACCTCTTAGTGCAAGAAATCTGGACAAAGCCTAAAATAAACAGGGACAGATTTTAAATAATGCTCTCATGAACTTAGAAAGTTGCCAGAATAACAGGATTTGTATTAGCATGCATTTTTCTAAAGGATATGAAGTCTGAACTCAAATGTCTGTCATTGCTTAAAAACTTCAGCCCTCAATGATTTTCTAGAAAATCACAAATTTTATGAGGAACAGACAAAAAATATGGGGCAAAAATCTGGACATTCTGCAAAATCTGGACAGTTGAGAGGTATGCTACCTGCCTACCTCTTACACACACACACACACACACACACACACACACACACACACACACACACACACACACACACACACACACCATACCTCTCAACCTCTTAGAACAACATAAAAGTGAGGCAAAGGCCCATAACTAGGGACATTTTTTTAAATATTGCTCTTACAAACTTAGAAAGTTGATAGAATAACAGGTTTTGCATCAGCATGAATTGTTTGAAGGGTATGAAATCTGAAACTCTAATGTCTGTTATTATTTTCCAACGTCGGTGTTTAGTAGTTTGCCAGACAAAAACAGACTGATAATAAAAGGCAAAAACATTCTAAGAAAATATGTGCAGTTGAGAGGAATCATCACTACATACACATACACACACAGAGATATCTACCTCTCACAGCTACCTATCTGCTACTTTCACACAAAAACACACACACAAAACACACACACACACACACACACACACACACACACACACACACACACACACACACACACACACACACACACACACACACCCCTACCTGGGGTTCAGGCACCTAGGCAGCGAGACATTTCCCCTGTGGTACATTTGACTGGGGACAAATGGCTGAAATTACATTCAGCTGCAGAGAAATATGGCTGTTTGCAAATTCCCTGTGGGCAAAGAGAAGAATGTATTGCCATACCTACAGCTTCAATAACCAAATGCACAGGGGGAAAGCAACGTCCATGGTCCCCAAGGGAACATGAGACAGCAGGCAATATGGCAGGCATAAGCAGCAGTCTGGCCAGAGGGCATGTCAGTGGCAGTAAGAATTCAGTGCACAATGGGCAGTGCCTTTATAATCAGTGTGTGTGGACCACTACCCTCTTCACAGTGTCTAGGGAACATTACATAAAATGCATACTAGAACATAAATGTGACTACAGAACCAGGCAGGATTTTCTGCATGCTGTAACACACTTCTACATGACTTAGTCACACAAGTATGTACTGTACACTAAGCACAACAATCATTACTTCTTCTGCCTCCATGCATTTGGTTATTAAAGCTGTGGGCATGGCAGTATATGCTTCTCTTTGCCCACAGGGAATTTACAAACAGCCATATTTCTCTGCAGCTGAATGTCAGTTCAGCCATGTGCCCCCAGCCAAAATGTACCACAGGGAAATGTTTCGCTGCCTAGGCGCCTGAACCCCCTACCTGCCTACTACTTTTACACACACACACACACACACACACACACACACACACACACACACACACACACACACACACACACACACACACACACACACACACACACACACACCTATCTACCTCTTACATGCACACACCCTTACCTACCTACCACTTTTACACACACAGAAACCTACCTCTTACTTGTCTGTCTGTAGTCCACTGCCCAAATGTCTTCTTGTATTTGAATTTTGTGCACACTCGCGTGCGCGCACACACACACACACACACACACACACACACACACCTGTTACTTGTCCCATTGTCCCTACCTTGGTCCGCACTCCAGACATTTTCCTGTAGCAATCAAATTGTGTGTGAGCAGAAGATGAAGATGTAAACAGGTTGCACAGTCACAGACGTGTGTGGACAGACGCAAGGGCGTTCTTAAAGAAAAACGCCCTTTAAAAAATACATAATTTTTTTTAATTAAAAATGCTACCCCTTCTTCTAAACAAGTTGTACTGAAATCAGTACAGTGCTTACGCCTCCCGACGTCCTTGAACAGAAGCACCTAATCATCAAAGATACATAAGCAGCAGGGGATAGGATAACAGGATTTTGAACTCTAAAGCTGATATCACTTACAATAAATAAATAAATAAATAAATAAATAAATAAATAAATAAATAAGTGAATAAAACATTGGCTAGGCAGTAAGACAAAAACACTTAGCACAGATACAAATGGCAGCATATGATAGGATAGCAGGATGTCACTGGTGCTGTCCTTTTGATTCATGCACATACATACACCTTTATGACCTTTATATTATAGAAAATCCAAAAAAATATAGAAGATGGAGTGTGCTGATTACAATATGAAATAAAGAACAAGACAACCTGTTACCAAAGAGGTGTCTAACAGGTTTTGTAATGCACTGAGTGTCGTGATGATGCTCTAATATCATGAACAAGACAAAGCTTCAATTTTGTGAAAAAGATAAAGTGCTTCTGTGGTGTGAAACCTGATCTTAACAAGTGTTAAGCACTCCTGATTCTGTTCTTAAGATTGTGTATTATGGCTAGACAGTAAAACCTACATACACTGCCCAGAAAATGACAGTGGCAGAATAAGGAACAGATTTTTTTCTGCCTGCTGTCTGTGCCAGTAAACTGGCCCTCATTCTCCTTTACATAGGACAATGTGTTATGCTGTCTTTTTGACAGCACTCGCTAACTGCTTTATGGCTTTGAAAGCCATCAAAACTCAATGTTTTGGTTTTCTTTTTTTTTTCTTGTAACCAGTAGTACATAGATCACTACAAAGAATTACGATCAGGTCTCCGATCATAACATTTATTATGTATTCTCGATATGGACGCCAAATCCACATCTCGAGTTTTGCTCTTGAGGTGAATTTCTTGGCATCCATGTCGAAAACACATAATAAGATGGTTATGATCGGTGACCGGATGATAATCCTGTATGTTGTACATTGACTACTGCGATTAAACTCTGAAACAGAGAAAAATGTCAAGCTTGTTAAACATCTTTCTGACATCACAAAGGAAACACCTCTAAGCTCTGTTAAACTCTAATCTCAAGCTAGGTGTAAGAGCAGCAGTGTGAGCCATCACAGAATAGTGGCAGAAACCAAAATGGTTTTAAAAGCTATTAGATACTTTATTTTGCCACACTTGTGGAACTCTGTTTAATAAAAGTGGTGTTTGTCTATTGTTTTTGGTGTATTTCAGTTCCTTTTATCCTTTTTCTGCACCACAGAATAGTGGCAGAAACCAAAATGGCTTTAAAAGCTGTTAGATACTTTATTCTGCCACACTTGTGGAACTCTGGTTAATAAAAGTGGTGTTTGTCTATTGTTTTTGGTGTATTTCAGTTCATTTTATCCTTTTTCCATTGTGGAAAGAAATGTTATTTTTAGGTTGTTTTTAACTTCTGGACAGGAGTTCTGATGATTCTGTAGTATTTTTCTCCTAAAATTTATTTTGTGGTAATTTGTTGAGGATTATAGTCAGTCACTAAAGTCACAGAGTTCATATGTCATATTCTTCAGAAATGCATGATGATAATCTTGAATGTCCTATTAACTTTCTATGTGAATTAGAGGAATATTTAAAAACTGTCCCTTGTTTTGGACCTGTCAGTGACACTATTTATTTATTTAGTCACTGGCAGGCACAGCCTGGGTGAAGAAATTCACATGAAAAAAATAAATAAATAAAACAAAACAAATTCACAGACAAGGAGTAATCACAGAAGGTAGAGAATCCCATTTTTACATTGAAATCATATAAATATTATTAAATGACTGCAGTCAGATTTTCTGATGGAGGTGTCTTTTAGATGAGGGAGGAGGGATTGTCAGAGTATGGTTGTAAGAATGGAGGAGGAATGGTTGGGACAGTGTAATTTGGTTTGGGATATATGGACTGAAGGGGTTATTTGGGAGAGGCTGTAGAGGTTGTTGGGACTGGTTTTATTATGAAGTTTGGCTGCAAGAGGTGGGAAGGAACCTGGATAAATTAGTTTGAAAAATAGAGACCGCTAGGTTTGGAGAGGGTGGTGTAGTTGTGTTCCTGAAGGAAAACTGGAAATGAATCATCAGATTTTCTTTTCAATGGACTGCAGAGCAGATTAATCTTTTTTAAAGACTGGCTATGATGGGGAGCCCGTATTTAAGCTGAACAAGGAGGACTCTTTTACTTATTGCAGCTCTAGTTAGTTTGGAGAAAAAAGGAGATATTTTCCAGGGCCAGAATAAAACAGAACTGATCTGTTTCCTGGTACTTTCAATCTGGCTTTGAAAGTTAAGTGACTGAATGTATTTAAATGATGATGTTGTTTCTTCTGTGGAACCATTGAGATCTGCGATGTTGAGATTTTTAGGATTTTTGTCAGCTTTTGTGAGGTTCCAAATATCATACTTTTTGTTTTTGAGGGGTTTAGGAGTAGGATTATGGTTGTTTAGCCAAGAATAAAGGAAGCAGAAGTCAGACTGAAATTGGGTTTGAATAGCTGAATGTGAGGGACTATACCAAAGGGTAACCATGTCATCTGCATAAAGAGTGATAGGATGGTTAGGGAGATTGGAGGGTATTTGCTAAGAAAGATAGAAAACAACAGTGGGTCAAGTATGGACCTCTGGGGCACTCCTCTGATAAAGGGTGCTGAAGGTGATAAGGATGAGTTTCTATTTTGACTCTGAAATATGTATTTGCTTGAGAGAATGTTAGAACCAGGTAATAGTGTTATGGGCTAAACCTGATTTCCTGGAGGGAGTGAAGGAGCAGGAAATGGTCAATAAGATCACAAGCTGCAGGTACGGTCAATGAAGAGAACTCAGAAAGGTTTCCTTTTATCCATGTTGAGAAGGGTCCTACTTGTAACTAATCATAGTGTTGTCTATTGTACTCTTGGTAAGCCCAAAAAGCTATGCTATTTAAGAGGAGGACATGGTACCTTTGGATGTAAGTGGAATAGTGCTGTAGATTAGTTTTTCTAGTATTTTCTTATGTGTAGGGATGATGGAACTAGGGCAGAAGGGAGAGCATTTTCTCGGCTAAAACTGTTTGGGAAGGGGGCTGATAAGAGCAGTTTTCTTTAGGGTCTGGTGCATTGTATTTTGAGTTAAACAGAAGTTATGGGCACGGAGAAGAGGTGTGGTAAGGGAAGTTCTTTGCAGAGTGATATAAACCAAGGAATAGGGTCATCTGCAATTCAGTGAATGCATCCAGGGGTATGTTTTCTAGAAGGGGTCAAGGCCTTTTGTGAGTAACTTTCTTGAGATAGAGGGGGGGTGGATAAAAGGAAGTGGACTGGGTGAGTTGTGGGGAAGAAGTAGATGTTTCAGTACTGGGAAGGCGGCTGAATCCTTGAGAAAATCAGAGGTTGACAGTTGGTCTTGAGAGGTCTGGGTGATGATGGGGAGGAGGTTGCATCAGTGGATTTGCAGCCTGTAAGAAGAGTTACTTCCCGCCAGAAATGTTTAGGTTTGCCTAGCACAGCAAGTTGTTTGTTTATGAAAGAGTTGGTTTTGTGCCTTTGCATGACTTGTTTAGCCAGGCTATGAAGAGGGAGGGGTAAAGGGAGTACAATTTTTCTGGTGAGGGATTTTGTCTCAAAGAAGACCATGTATTAAGTTTGAACAGAGCTTTCTGTTCAGTGGTTAGCCAGGGAGGTACTTGTATTTGAAAAGGTGCTGTGTGAGAGGCAAGAATTTGTCTTGAAGTTGAAGACAGGTATGTGTACAAGCTGTGGCAGCTGAGCTGGGGTTCTGTAAGTTGGTAATGGGAGACTGTCAAAAGCTGCTAGGAGATTTTTGAGGTTTTCTATATTGATGGCAGATCTGGGTCTGAAGGTATTTAG